>NW_026020112.1:134896-153205 GCF_900185275.1 Solanum verrucosum | reverse complement strand
ATTTGTGAATTGAAAATAGTTCCGATTTTGCTGAACTATTTTTTACACGTGGTCACTTATGATTCGGTCACGTCATTAATTAATCATTTTTAAAAAGGGAAAAATGCTCAAATATTTCATCAAACTTTGAAAAAAACTCATATATGTCATCTAATAAAAATTTGGCTCATTTATGCCATTTCAGGTAACAAATTCTACTATATTATAAAAGAGAGTTTAGGGCCAAGTATAATGTATAATATTCAAGATTGGGACTTTTTCCAATCTTAAAATATTATATATTATACTTGTGGGACTTTTAAAAGGGAGTTTATGCCCAAGTAATAATATATAATATAGTAGAACTTGGGCATAAACTCCCTTTTAAAATAATATATATATATATATATCACAAATGGAAAAGTCCCAATCAAGGGAAGCAACATATACCATTTACAAATGACTTAAAAAACATTAAAAATTACAATAATTACCAATTTAAAATATTTAAAAGTTATATAATAAAATAGGTTGACTCTCAGAATTCTATCAGGCTCACATATATTGGAACAGAAAAAATAACATATATCATTTTAAAATTACCAAAAAAGTATTATAAATAATAATAATTAACAACTTAAAATATCTTAAAGACATTTTAAAAGGGTTAATTTTGTAATTTTATCAATATCACATAAATTAGGACAAAGTGACCAATAATGTACGTTATTTCAAAGTTACATAAAATATTATAAATCACAATAATTAATAACTTAAAACATTTTTTAAAATTAGGACAAAGTGACCAGTAATGTACGTTATTTCAAAATTACATAAAAATATTATAAATCACAATAATTAATAACTTAAAACATTTTTTAAAAAAAAATATGAAAATTTGGATGACTTTCCAAATTTCATTTGTGTCACATAAATTGAGACAACAAAAATAACATATATTGGGTCCATTTTAATTTATTTGTCTTTTTTATATATATTTAAAAAATTGCGTAAAAATACTATAAATCTTGATAATTGACAACATAAAATATGTTTTGAAAAAAATACAAAAAATTCCACTGATTCTTGAAGTGAATCTATCGTAAAAATACTATAAATCATGATAATTGACAACATAAAATATTTACAAAATGTTGTATGTGGGTAGTCTTATTATGCCTTAAATAGCGTCAAAGAAAGTACAAATTTGTGATAAAAAAACTTATTCCTTTATCCACGCAAACAATCGCTTCAAAAACTCGGTTATTTGCCCCAAAACATACCATTTATATTATTGGGCCCGTGCTATTATCTAGTAATGACATAAATGAGCCTTTTCTCAAATGAAAATGGCACAGATAAGCTAAACTATTAACGAATGACATATATGAGCTTTTTCTCAAAGTTCGACAGCATATTCGAACCTTTTTCCTTTTCTCACTCTAGCAAAACCCATTAAAACATGAGCGGGTCAAGCTAGTTACATGGTTTTGTGACAAATTTGCCACCCATACGCCATACCCCATAGCTACTGCCATTGTGTCATAAAAATTCAAGAAGAAAAAATAAGTACAGATGGTCACTTTGGTCATGCAATTAACTACATGAACTCAGAGACTGTGTTAGACACTGTACAGATTACAAGAGTCTGGTGCCAAAAAGGCAGTTATTTTGACACAACGTACCAAAACAGACCCTCTATTTTGTTGATTGACTATATCTTTTGCTTTTCCTAAATTCTATAACAACCATATCAATCATATTTTTCCTATTTTGTTGATTGACTATATCTACAGATGTTCCTAAATTCTATAACAACAATATCAATATATTTTTTTAAATTATTATTCTATTGTTGACTTTATCTCTACCTTTCTCTATAAATATTCTTCACACTCTTTCAACTTTTTCATCAGTTTCTATTTTCTCTGAATTAGATTTAAAAAGAAGAAAGTTTGTTCGTCAGAATGGTGATTTTAAAGAATCGATCTCTTTGCCTTTTTCTATTTATGTTTTTTCTTGTATTTTTTGAGGTTCATGCGTCACATGAAATAAATCGAAAGCTACAGTCTACCAGTCATAATGTGGTAAAAAAAATCTTAAGACCTAAATTTCACTTCAGACCTCCTAAGCACTGGATCAATGGTATGTCTTTTTCTCTAATCCACTCCGCTATACAATATATATGGACTATTCATATTCATATTCATATTCATATGTAGGATCTAATATATAACGTTTGAGTTCATGTAAAATATAAATCGAAGGAACCTTATTATTTTACTTGTCCTTTTCTTCTTCTTTTATTTTAGTGTTTGAAACACAAATTTTCTGAAATATTATATTATTAATTTATAATATTTTAAATGTGTTCACTTATTTGGGAGAGATAGTTCAATATTTAAATTTAATAGTTCAAGACTTTTCAAATTTAATATTTATTAAAATTTTAATAATTTAATCCACACATATGTGAAAAAATTACTAAAATTTTAATAATTGAACTCGGCAAAAATAAACTAACATGCATGTGTGCTTTTAGCTGCTTATTCATATTTGATTGTCCTTTTTCTTTTTATTTAATTATTTCATTATAGTTATTTAACATAATAAGGTGATCCTTATTCGTATAATATATGCTTTAATACTTGTATATGATCCTTATTCGTGATGATACTAATTAATAAATATATGAGGAGATGTACTGTAAAAAATATGATTATCACAAACAATAGTTAAACAATCATTCTCTTTTAATCTTGATAAAAATTAGTATTATTTTATATAATTGATGCAAACAAGTTTTTACATGATATAATATATATGCAACTAACTCTGCTTTGTGATATTTTTTTCAATTGCAATGAAATGCTTTTACTAATCATTTTAATTTAATTCCTTTTTATGTGGTGGTCTTGGCCGGATGGTCCCAACAACAACATTAGATCCCACTGGTAAGATCGAGTTTTATATTTATTAGTTTTCACTATATTTTTACCTAAATCTCAATTTATTTATATTAATTTTTTTTAATAGGTCCAATGTATTACAATGGTATCTATCATCTATTTTACCAGTACAATACAAAAGGAGAAGTGTGGGGCAATATTGTTTGGGCTCATTCAGTATCCATTGACATGATTAACTGGATCAATTTAGAGCATGCAATTTATCCATCAGAAGTGTTCGACAAATATGGTACTTGGTCTGGATCAACCACTATTCTTCCGGGGAATAAGCCTGTTATTCTCTACACTGGAATAGTGGATGACGAACAAACTCAAGTACAAAATTATGCAATACCAGCTAACTTGTCTGATCCATTTCTACGTAAGTGGATCAAACCTGATAACAATCCGTTAGTAGTCGCTGACGAAAGCATCAACAAGACCAAATTTCGTGACCCAACTACAGCTTGGTTAGGTCAAGATGGGAGTTGGAGAATGTTGGTTGGTAGCCTTAGAAAAAACAAGAGAGGATTAGCAATATTGTACCGGAGTAGGGACTTCATGAAATGGACCAAAGCCCAACACCCATTCCATTCAGCTGCTAAAACTGGAAATTGGGAATGTGTTGATTTTTTTCCAGTATCATTGGAGAATACAGATGGTTTGGACACATCAGTTATTGGCAAAAAAATTAAACATGTTCTGAAAGTCAGTCTGGATGATACCAGATGGGACTATTACACAATTGGTACTTATGACACGAAAAAAGATAGATATGTTCCGGACGATACAATGATCGAAGGATATCACGGATTGAGACTGGATTATGGTAATTTTTATGCATCAAAAACTTTCTATGATCCTAGCAAGAATCGAAGAATTTTGATGGGATGGTGCAACGAATCCGATGTTTTTCCAACAGATGACATCTACAAAGGATGGTCTGGAATTCAGGCTATTCCTCGTAAATTATGGATTGATCCTAGTGGTAAACATTTAGTCCAATGGCCTATTGAAGAATTAGAAACCCTGAGAAAGAAAAAGGTCGAGCTAAGAAATTACAAATTGAACAAGGGAGAAAATATAGAAGTTCAAGGAATCACACCTGCCCAGGTTTGACAGGTTTATGATTTGAATTAATTTTTTGTATGAAATTTTTGTACCAAGACCAATTTATAGCTAATTTGTGAGTGTTAATATAATGACAGGCTGATGTTGAAGTTACATTTTCCTTTTCAAGTTTGGAAAATGCAGAAGAATTTGATCCTAGTTGGGTTGATCTTTATGCCGAAGATGTATGTGCAATTAGGGGTTCGACAGTTCAAGGTGGACTTGGTCCATTTGGACTCCTAACATTATCTTCTGAAAACTTGGAAGAGTATACACCTGTATTCTTTCGAGTGTTTAAAAATCAAGACAAATACAAGGTTCTCATGTGCTCTGATGCCTCAAGGTTTGTCTAATGATCACACTTTTCTTATTAGCAAGTATCTCTCCTCCTATTAAATGGGTCTAATGCAATGCAAATGAGTTTTGGATATCAAATAATTATAACTATAAAAAGATTTGTTATCTTTATGCTTTTGTATTTGGCTAACCTCATCATTCTATTTTTTTCTGTGACAGGTCAAGCGTTAGGAATCACAAAAAGATGTTCAAACCCTCATTTGCTGGGTATGTCGATGTTGATCTAACAGACAAAAAGTTGTCACTAAGGAGTTTGGTAAACTTTCTTTGGTACTTTTTTCCTATAAAATACACTTAAAACTTATATTTCAACTCATTTTTCTTTTTTTGTCGCATTGACAAGTAGTTTAATTATTTTTTCAGATTGATCACTCCGTGGTCGCAAGTTTTGGTGCTGGTGGAAAGACATGTATTACATCACGAGTTTATCCAGCTTTATCCATCTATGGTGACACACATTTGTTTGCTTTCAATAATGGTACTGAGACAGTCAAAATTGACACTCTTGATGCCTGGAGCATGGATAAAGCCGACATGTAAAACTGAAAAATCCTAGGAGAAAAGAAGAAAACATAATTGCGTTCAATTTTCATTTCTCTTTTCATGTTGGCCTTTTTTTTAATCAAGCTTGTACAGATTCACTACTTCTATGAGTCATGAAATAAAATATTCTTCTTTTCCTATTTAATTGAATCGATGACTCCTTGATATATAGTGTAATTATCTTTCGAGTTCTTATTTCATATCAAAATATACAAATGTTTACTTATTTCTTGTGTGTATATATGGGGCACAAACAAATAAAGGACTTATATACTTGCAAATCAATGAAATGAAATTAAACTTTTTTCGAGCAATATAGAAAAATCAAGAGCTTTCTTTGCAATCGTTTTATCCTCTTGATGCCAAAATGCAGAAAAGACTAAAAAGAAAGGGTTGAGATTAAAAGCTTTCACGGACTGATGTCGAGACTAGATTCATAACTACATAATATTTCGTCTTCATCTCTTTTCCGATGTATTTGACCACATAAAACTCTACTTATTGGACATTATAGAGGTTCAACGTGAACTATGTTTGGTGTATACAACTTATTAATGTTATGTAATATTCTCCACACTCTAATATTAATAACAATTTCTATGGTTAATGAAAATTAAACTAGACCAATATGTAAGCATTCAAATCCAATAATTAATGCCAGAATCGATTTTCATTTTAAAAAAATAACAAAATCATAAATATTCGATAGACAAGAAAATAAAAGTTTTATCTTTGACCAAAATAGTCTCCTGGTTCAACTATTCATAAGCGTCCTCCCTCTGGGGCAAAGATTTAATTAGCAAGACCTCAGACCGATATCTCGATTGTTCAACATTGCTAACTATTATAAGAGGATGTCTCCCCCTCGGGATTACTAGTAGCTTCGATTGGTGAGTCTGGTGCTGCAAGTGAATTACTCTATAATTTTAGTCAGAAATAATAATCATATAATACTATTGTAGGTGTCCGGCCTAAAAGACCGGTGGTATTTCTCACTATTTGACTATTTGTTATCCAATACAAAAATCAATTAGTCATCTTAAACTAGCTAATGTTGTGTATTATCAACAATTTCTACATAAGGTGGTAATATGATATTTTGAGCAGTTACATATCTAAGACCTTTGACACAAATAGACGCGTCAAAAGTTCCATATAGATTACTTCCCAATACAATTTCTTTCAAATTCATTAAAATTTCATTTACCGATTCTTGAATTCCCATTATGGTAGAATATTCATGTGGGAGTTTCTCATATTTACACTTACACGTGTGATACATGTTCCTCCAATTTCTCCAAGTAAATCTCTTCACATCACAACACATATTGTGTCGTTTTGGTCTGTCATCAGTAGAAACAAAATAAAACGTCCATTATAAAGGAGTTTACTGTCTGTTCTAGATTCAACACACTTTCACTATAGTGTTTGAGTAAATACTATTACTTTCTCTCAATATCTCCCCAGATTATTTCGACATTCATAAATACCCCTCCCCCTCCCTCCCCATCTCGTCCTCAAATTATTTGCTATTAGAATTGCATAATGCAATACACATTGTGAGATATCTCACACTCGTTCCGAAAATAAAGTATTTTTTCTTTATATGATCTTGACAAATCTTCACCTCTAGAACTAACTTTTGCGATTGAGTAAGCTAGTCAACAATCTATTTTTTTAACATGGTATTCATCTTTTATAATTGGTTTACCTAATGTTGGATTCCAAGTTGTGTTAAAGTGTATATCCCACAATGGTTGATCAATAAGGTGTTGTCCCCTTATATGGTTTAAATAATTCACGTCTTATGAATTAGTTTTAAGCGTTGAATTAAATTTTTATAAAAGAAATAAGGAAAGAAAGATTGTTTTTTTTTCAATCGTAAAAATATTTTAGACTTTGAATTAAATTACTTATATCTTCATATTACTAATAATAAACATATGGTTAACATCTTATTAATTTGAAATAAGCCTAATATTGTTATTACTATTAAATTTTTGTTATAAACTTAAAATCATTATACCTCGTAAAACTACTACATAACATACAATAAGTTTGAATTAAAAAAAGTGACTAATTATTTGCATAATTCTATTAAAATATTGAAGTGTTTTATTAGAAGTTAGTATTACGCTACTAATTTTAATGAGTCACCCTTGATGTGATTTCATCTTCAAATTTAAATGGTTAGAGAAAATACTTTGAATTTGTGTTATTTGATCTTTCAAATATTTCATTCAACTTTTTAACCCTGTGTGATCTCATCTCTCATGTAAATCCGATTTAAAAAATAAATGAAAAACATACATTGTCAATCACAATTGTAGGAGAAAAAACACATTGTTCAATTAACATTTATTATTATTTTGGATTGGTTCCTAAAATTTATAACAACAATCTTAACCTTATTTTTTGATTGACTATATCATTCCTAAATTTCCAGTTGTTCCTAAATTTAATAACAACAATATCAACCTTATTTTTTTATTATTCTATTGTTGACTCCATTTCCACTTTTTCTTTAAAAAAAACGTCAAAACTATTTTCAAATCAGGCTTATGCAAACTTGAAATTGTTAACTATAACATTTTCCCTGACTATTACTACATGGTAGAAAAAAGAAAATCTAGATTAAAGAGTAATTAAATTTGTAAAATCGAATATAGACTTATAAATATATAACTAAATGAATCAAATTAATTTTGTATAATGTAAATATTTTAAATACATGTATCTTAATAAATTCTTGAGAATTCCAAATTCAATATTACCTGCTTTAATTCTAACAAATTAAAAGCATTTGAAATAATGAAAAAAATTTCCCAAGTATTTGAAATAATGAAAAAAAATTCCTAAGTGAAAATGAAAGGTCAAATTTTACAGAATTTGGATAGTCAAACTAAAATGTGAAATGATATACAATAGGTTAACTTGGAAAAACGTGTATGGAGCTTTCTAATTTGCACTTTTAATATGATGACAGGTTGATGTTGAAGTTACATTTTCCTTTTCAAGTTTGGAAAATGCAGAAGAATTTGATCCTAGTTGGGCTGATCTTTATGCCCAAGATGTATGTGTCATTAGGGGTTTGACAGTTCAAGGTGGACTTGGTCCATTTGGAATTCTAACATTGTCTTCTGAAAATCTGGAAGAGTATACACCTGTATTCTTCAGAGTGTTTAAGACTCAAGATAAATACAAGGTTCTCATGTGTTCTGATGCCTCAAGGTTTGTCTTTTGATCACTTTTTTTTATCAGCAAGTATTATGATGAGATCCCTCCCCCTAAATCAGAGATCTCAGATTTAAAGTTTGGGAATGTAAAAATACTCATAGAGAATGCTTTGCCTGTTTAACGAATCTTATAAGATGTGGATTTAAGTTAGTTGGGCCATTGAGTTCTTGATATCAAATAATTATGAACATGAAAAGTATTATTATCTTTATACTTTTGCATTTGGATAACCTTGCCATTTTATTTAGGTCAAGCGTTAGAAATCATAAAAAGATGTATAAATCATCTTTTGCTGGATATGTTGATATAAATCTAACCGACAAAGATTGTCGTTACGAAGTTTGGTAAACTTTCTTTGGTAATTTTTTCATATCAAATGCACTAAAAAAATCATATTTCAACTCATTTTTCTTTTGTGTCGTATTGACAATTAGTTGATTTTTTTCTTCAGATTGATCACTCAGTGGTTGAAAGTTTCGGTGAAGGTGGAAAGACATGCATTACATCAAGAGTTTATCCATCATTAGCCATCTATGGAGACACACATTTGTTTGCTTTCAACAATGGTACCGAAACAGTCAAAATTGAGGCTCTTAATGCCTGGAACATGGCTAAATCCGAGAGATAGATTTAAAACATAAGTGCTTTGAATTTTTCTTTCTTTTTCTGTGTTGGCCCTTTTTTGGGATGAGAACTTGTACAAATTTGCTATTTCTAGCAAAGCATGAATGAAATATTCTTCTTTTCTATTAAATTGAATTGATGACGCTTAATATAGAATGCAATTATCTTTCTATTGAGTTCTTATTTCATATCAAAATACTCAAATGTTTACTTATTCCTTGCATATATATATGAACTATAGACAAATAAAAGACTTATATACGTGTAACTCAATGTAATGAAGTCGAAAATTTCTCCTTGAAAACTTTCATGGATTGATGTCTAGACTAAAGTAGCAACTACCTTTAGATAAGAAATTTTTTTCGGTCTTTAACCTTCTCCTATGGTATGCAACTTAAAGTGTCATGTGAAATTTATCCACACTATAATAATAAAAATAATAACAATTCCTATGATAAACAATAACTAAACTAAACTAGACAAAAGTTTTGTTAGAGAAAAAAATTAAGATCGAAAGGAAAAGGAATTATATATAAATGTAGCCAAAATTATTCTCATTCCAAAGTACATAACATTATACAAAATATTTACACAAATTCCATTAACCCACCCCACCCCACCCCCACAATCAACAATCTACACGAAAAAATACATATTAAAGTTTACACAAGGTACGTCATGAAAAAGGATTGTACTTCAAGGAATGTAATGTCAACAACTTATTCTACTACAGTAACAATAGCTGCTTTCACTATTCGAATCTATCACTTATAAATTATTTGAGACAACTTTTATACCGTTGATCCAATAAGACTCCCCTCCAAAAAAATTAAAGCCCAATATGTATGTTTAAAATTCAAAAGACAAATCAACAGTTTCCACCATCATACCCAAAAAATGGTGATGATTTTTATAATTATTATTGGTAGAATTAAAGTTAAGTAAGACTGAATTAGAATCTTCATGATCATTTGGAGAATCACATATCATTTGAGAAACTTTAGGACAAGTTTTGCAAGTGTGATGACCATAATAAGTGATCCTAAATAGTGGTGGATTTTCTTGAATTCTTTGCACCTGTTTGTTTGCTTGACAACCTTGATCAAATTTATGAGTGCACCTAAAATAATTCCTGCATTTTTTATTAATATGTATATTTATATGTCAAAATCACTAATTAGCAACAAAAAAAAATTAAACTATATACAAATGCATAGTACAATGACAACGATGATAATAATACATTTAATGTAATTTCACGTATATGTAGCGTCTAGAATTGAATATGCACATCTTACCCCTACCTTAGAGAAGTAGAGTAAAAACTTTTTTCGAAAGGTTCATTTATGTCATTTGTTAAAAGTTTGGTTCATCTATGTCATTTCAGTTAACAAATAATGGAATGAATGAACATTTTCTCAAACAAAAATGACACAGATGAATCAAACTTTTAATAGATGACATAAATGAGTCTTTTCTTAAAGTTCAAACATTTAAATCTTTTTTCATAATTAATAAAGATTCTTAATCATATGCATGCACTGGTTATAAAAAAAAAATTATACCATCTAAGTTATCTTTACTTATATATGTTGCAGGTTCTATTATAATTACATATTCCACATCATAAGAAAACTTAATTACCTATAAATATCATTAGAGTGATCTAATAGTATTAAAAATAATATATATATATATATATATTGTGAGGTCAAACCTTGGATATTTGTCATTAAGGATCTTTTTTTGACCATATTTTCTCCAAGCATGGCCATCATACACCAAAGTTGAAGTTTCTTTTACGCTTGTCTCTAAAGTTCTCCTGCAATCAGATTTTCCCCAAATTAATATCTATAAATAATATAAATAACTTTTAAATTTTTTTTTATAATATATACTTCCTATTTTACTTTTAATAACATGCATATATTCCTCATTCATGTTGTTAATTATAGCCATAGAAATATAAATATATACTTCTTCGATCTTATGTGATATCGAAATAAAGAAAGACATCTTGAAACAAAAGAAAGTATAGTTTTGGTATGAATATGTTTAAATTTTTATTTTAAAACTTCATGTTCAATTAAACAGTATCGTAACATATATAGTAGAATATAATCACCTTCTCTTGTATCGTCCTCTTCGATCTTTCAACAATGAAATCTTGCAACTACTACTTGATGAGTCTTCATTAGAGCTTAATATCGATAGAGTCGCACAAAATGAACTCATTATTTTTCCAACCAACGTATATGCATCTTCATCATCTACATGATCTACATGCTTCTTTATTATCTCTCTTAGCCGACACGTAAATTCCCGGCCACGATTCAACTCTACTATTATTTTCTCTAGATCAGACGTTTTGTTTTTTAACAAAGATGACTTCATATTATAATTTTTTTATAAGACTCTATTGAGGATTAGATGAGAGAGCTTTATTTATACGCAAAAGGGAAAAGATTTAAAAGAAAATTTCTAGGAAAATTCATGCTTAGCTTGTGGAAATACAAAGCCCACGCGCACTGATTGAGGTTGTTTTGGTTGTTAAGTGTTATTTTAGTCTTTTAACTTTTGTCTCTATTACAATTTATGTAACATATTTTAAATTTTGAGATTCAAATAAGTGGATATTTGATCGTAAATCTTTATATATCTTTTAAATATTTTGAATTGTCAATTATTGTGACTTATAGTATTTTTTACGTAGTTTACAAATATATAAATTTTTATTTTAAAAAAATTTGAAGATTTCATGAGTAAATTCTCAAGTAACTTAAATTGTTTGACTCTCGAAAATCAAAATGTGACACATAAATTGAGACAAGGAAATATTATTTAAAATTTACATATTTGAAAACTAGTAAAAAATACTATAAGTCACAATATTGATAATTCATATATATATATATTACAATCCTAAAAAGACTTGTTCAATCTTCAAAATTTGAAAGGTGACACATAAATTGAGACAAATAGAGTATTTTTTTTAAAAAAATATTTATTAAGTTTTTCATTTTCAATAGCCAACAAGTATAAACCACAAAATTTAAAAAAATTCATTTATTTCTTGAATTCCGTATTCAATCAAACTAAAATATTTAAATTGGGAGTAACAAAATACTAATCGGATGATGAAATTTGAAATTAAATGAATTTGACTTCTCTTTTTTTCTAATAATTGAACCTATATCTGTTCTATGCAATAAATATTGGGTTTGATTATAAGGGTCTGTTTGGATTGACTTTTGGCTTATGACTTATAAGCCGAAAGCCATAAGTTAGGATTTCTAACTTAGAGCCCGTTTGGATTGACTTAAAAAAAGTAACTTTTAAAAAGTAACTTTTTAAAGTGCTGGAACTTATTTTTAAAATAAGTAGTTATGTGTTTGGATAAAAGTGCTGCAGTTGAAAAAAAAGTTGTTGATGTGTTTGGCAAATAAGTGCTGGTAAACACTTTTTTTTATCAAAATGTCTGAAATACCCTTTAAGCTGTTAACATGATAAAAAGTTGATTAATTTAAGGTTTTTATACTTAAAAAAAAAATTAAAACAAAATTAATTTATGTTTTACATCCATAAGTAATAATATTTTTCTATCATTCACATATTTCTTTACCACCTTATAAGAGGAATATAAATTCATATTTCAGAAATAATAATAATAATAAAATAATAATAATAATAATAATAATAATAATAATAATAATAATAGTAATAGTAATAATAATAATAATAATAATAATAATAATAATAGTAATAGTAATAGTAATAATAATTATTATAATAATAATACACATAATAATAATAATAATAATAGTAATAGTAATAATAATAATAATATTTATTATTATTATTATAATTATTATAATAATAATAATAATAAAATAATAATAATAATAATAATAGTAGTAGTAATAGTAATAGTAATAGTAATAATAATAATAATAATAATAATAATAATAATAATAATAATAATAATAATAATTCAATATGGGCAATTTGGAAATTGTATAAAAGAATTAAGGGCAAAAAGGTAATATACTTGGTCAACATAAAAATGCTTTTAAGTTAAAAAAAAAAAAAAGCTCCCCCCCTAGCTTTTAGCTTTTGGCTTAAAATAAGTCATTTTTGACTTAAAATAAGTCATTTTGATAATTGCCAAACACTCTAATAAGTCAAAAACTGGCTTTTAAGCCAGTTTGACCAGCTTAAAAGCCCATCCAAACAAGCTCTTATAACTTTTGGCTTATTTTTGTTATTTTGACTTAAAATTAAGTGCTTATAAGCACCTTTTAACTTTACCAAAACACTTCAAAACTGCGTAAAAATTATTTTGACTTAAAAATACCTAAAATAAGTCAATCCAAACGGACACTATGTACCTCGTCTTCGCCTGTTAAAAGAAAAATTGACATAATTAACTATTCATCAAAATAATAATTAATAAATATGTATATATATAAAATTTATCTTAAAGCTAGCAAAAGTAATTATGTACCTTGTCGAAGAAAAAAAACTACTGTGGGGTCACTTTTGATCTTTGCATGGAAAATGGGTAGAGATTAGATACACGCGCTACAGAGA
This sequence comes from Solanum verrucosum, assembly GCF_900185275.1. Lineage (NCBI taxonomy): Eukaryota > Viridiplantae > Streptophyta > Magnoliopsida > Solanales > Solanaceae > Solanum > Solanum verrucosum. The sequence continues at coordinate 139,817 of NW_026020112.1, read as the reverse complement.
GCGTCAAGAAGGTACTACACGTTGCTGCTAACGTATGCACATGCTGTCACTATAATATCGTCAGCGGCACTAATCTCATTTTAATTGACGTTTAAGAATAGTTAATTAGTTGCTTAAAGTCAAGCGTAAAGTACAAGTTGAAGGAAGGGTGACACTTTCTTATCGTTGGACAATGGGGACCATATTTAAAAAAAAAAGCTTTTCGTTTCAATTTACGTGAAAGTATTCCATTGAGTATAAAATTTAAAAAAATGAGAACTTTTGAAATTTGTATTCTAAAATAAATTATAGAAATTTATGTGGCTACATGAAAGAGAAAAATATTAAATTTGAAGTTAAATTGTTACTGTTAAATATGAAAAGATATATTATTATCTTTTTTGTCCCCTTATTTAGCAAAGATATATTATTATCTTTTTTTCCCCCTTTTGCTCCCTTGCTGACTCGAACTCGCAACCTTTGGGTTGGAAGTGAGGGGTGCTTACCATCCCAGCAATTCCCTCTCGTCTATTATTATCTTTTTTTAGATCGATCAAAATAAAAAATAAAAAAATAAAAAATGTCACCTAAATTGAAATTGTGAAAGTAAAAGAATTGTCTTTGCCTGATAAGTGATAATTTAAAAAATGACCTTCCTTTGTCTTAGTACTATGGTTTTAAATTTTATTACATGTTTCCTCCACTAAATTGTGAGAATTTTGATGGTGATTGGATCGATTAGAACATAATTAAGCAATTAGCTAATATAGTATTTCTTCCGTTTCATTTTATATGACAGTCATATATGATTTATGATAGAGAAAAGATTATAAATGGGGTGTCAACATAAATGTTGTGCATTTTTCGAGTATGCTATTAGATTAAAATATTATTAAGTTCAAGCTCAAAAAATTATAAATAATATCTTTTGTAAATATATGAAAAAAAAATTATTATTCCTTTCGTTTCAAAAATAATGACCTTCTTTCCTTTTTAGTTTGTTTCAAAAAGAATGACATCTTTCTTATTTTGGTAACATTTTAATTTCAGCTTTTCACGTGGCATGTTTAAAGCCACAAGATTAAAGGACAATTTTGTACATTTGACATAACTTTAATTTAAGACCACAAGATTCAAAAGTCTTTTTTATTTTCCTAAATTCTGTATCAAGTTAAACTAGATCATTCTTTGTGAAACGGATGGAGTATATAAAAAGTATATATTCCTTCCATTTTAAGATACTTATCTCTTTTATCGAGAGTCAATTTAACTAAAGTAAGTAGCACTAGAGTGGATAAGTGTTGTAAATAGTGAATGACCCCTTTTAGACGTTAGAAAAATATTCCACAAAAGAGAAGAAATTTCCAATAACTTTTGAGCCACTAATTAAATATCAGGAAAAATGAAAGGAAAAAAAAAAGTCATGGAGTTGTGGTCCTATAATATAATTCAAATTCTTCTGCATAGTTTATTTATTTATTTGGTTGTTGTTGGTATAGTTAATTCTTGTATTCCAAGAAATCTATGTCCTTAATTTTGAAAGAAAAATGTAAAGTTGGAGAGTGGTAGCTATTGTTAGAATGGACAAATGGATGGATTTGGACTGAAGTAAAACGGATCAAAATAAATTGATCAAATATATTATACCGGGAAAAAACTCAAATATGCTATCGAATTTTGAGAAAATCCTCATCTATGTCATCCATTAAAAGTTTGATTTATTTATATCGTTTCCGTTTGAGAAAAGGTTCATCCATGCCATTATTTGTGAATTGAAAATAGTTCCGATTTTGCTGAACTATTTTTTACACGTGGTCACTTATGATTCGGTCACGTCATTAATTAATCATTTTTAAAAAGGGAAAAATGCTCAAATATTTCATCAAACTTTGAAAAAAAACTCATATATGTCATCTAATAAAAATTTGGCTCATTTATGCCATTTCAGGTAACAAATTCTACTATATTATAAAAGAGAGTTTAGGGCCAAGTATAATGTATAATATTCAAGATTGGGACTTTTTCCAATCTTAAATATTATATATTATACTTGTGGGACTTTTAAAAGGGAGTTTATGCCCAAGTATAATATATAAATATAGTAGAACTTGGGCATAAACTCCCTTTTAAAATAATATATATATATATATATCACAAATGGAAAAGTCCCAATCAAGGAAGCAACATATACCATTTACAAATGACTTAAAAAACATTAAAAATTACAATAATTACCAATTTAAAATATTTAAAAGTTATATAATAAAATAGGTTGACTCTCAGAATTCTATCAGGCTCACATATATTGGAACAGAAAAAATAACATATATCATTTTAAAATTACCAAAAAAGTATTATAAATAATAATAATTAACAACTTAAAATATCTTAAAGACATTTTAAAAGGGTTAATTTTGTAATTTTATCAATATCACATAAATTAGGACAAAGTGACCAATAATGTACGTTATTTCAAAGTTACATAAAAATATTATAAATCACAATAATTAATAACTTAAAACATTTTTTAAAATTAGGACAAAGTGACCAGTAATGTACGTTATTTCAAAATTACATAAAAATATTATAAATCACAATAATTAATAACTTAAAACATTTTTTAAAAAAAGATATGAAAATTTGGATGACTTTCCAAATTTCATTTGTGTCACATAAATTGAGACAACAAAAATAACATATATTGGGTCCATTTTAATTTATTTGTCTTTTTTATATATATTTAAAAATTGCGTAAAAATACTATAAATCTTGATAATTGACAACATAAAATATGTTTTGAAAAAAATACAAAAAATTCCACTGATTCTTGAAGTGAATCTATCGTAAAAATACTATAAATCATGATAATTGACAACATAAAATATTTACAAAATGTTGTATGTGGGTAGTCTTATTATGCCTTAAATAGCGTCAAAGAAAGTACAAATTTGTGATAAAAAAACTTATTCCTTTATCCACGCAAACAATCGCTTCAAAAACTCGGTTATTTGCCCCAAAACATACCATTTATATTATTGGGCCCGTGCTATTATCTAGTAATGACATAAATGAGCCTTTTCTCAAATGAAAATGGCACAGATAAGCTAAACTATTAACGAATGACATATATGAGCTTTTTCTCAAAGTTCGACAGCATATTCGAACCTTTTTCCTTTTCTCACTCTAGCAAAACCCATTAAAACATGAGCGGGTCAAGCTAGTTACATGGTTTTGTGACAAATTTGCCACCCATACGCCATACCCCATAGCTACTGCCATTGTGTCATAAAAATTCAAGAAGAAAAAATAAGTACAGATGGTCACTTTGGTCATGCAATTAACTACATGAACTCAGAGACTGTGTTAGACACTGTACAGATTACAAGAGTCTGGTGCCAAAAAGGCAGTTATTTTGACACAACGTACCAAAACAGACCCTCTCTTAAAACAAATACCAAAATGGAAACGTCGCTCAAAAATGGGCAAATTGTGTCTTACACCGTTAACGTAAAAATTGTGGAGAAATCTAGATTTAGAGAAAGGACAGAGAATCAGTGTCCTTTTGGTGTGATATACATTGTGGAAAATCTAGCAGATTAAAAGAAATCCATAGGGAGGTCCCAATCATCAGCAAGTTCTTTCAGTTTCTTCCGTAACTTTTTTCCTGAAGATTTTTTACGACTTCTGCTATACTCCGGCTTAGCACGTGTGTTTCTTAAGTTGCTATAATCTTGCATTTCATCTGCAGAGTAAGCCATTTTCTGGGCATCCCATAATCCCTGGTCAATGTCATTACGACACGGTTAGAATTATTATCATTTCTGCCATCAAGCAGACTAAGTCTAACTGTGGCTCAATCACATGAATCGGTTTTCCTAATCAAGGAAAAGAGGGTATTTTGGTAGGGTGAAGAATTCGTCATCTAACTTGGTAAACTCAAAAGTCTCAAAGTACAGAAATTCATAGGCCAGCACAGATAGAACTTCGAAGAAAAATATCAAAAGGGAAGCAGTTACTCCGCTAACATTGACTAATTGACTGTGAACACTCCAAAGTACCTTAGTAAGTCTCTGTAGGCGCGAGGCTGCAGCTTCATGAACAACGATGGTATCTGATAAAACGTCAACCACATCCTCAACAAATAAACCGTAGGTGCTGACCTGATATAAACCAAGTTCAAGTGTCAAGCACGCAACATACTACTGACTAGAATGATAGATAGGAGGAGGTCAACAAGTAGCTGCAGTAAAAGAAAATTCATTCGTATTAACCTACCAAGGTGGATGGTATTATGGATATTCCCAAGGAATCAAGCTCCAGAGATTCTACTGCCCCTGAGTTAATATTGAAAGTATAGCCACGAACCTACAGAAAAATAATATTTGTTTGAGATAAAGTAAGCTAATCAAATTTAGAGTAATACAGATACCGGAAAAATGAAGCACAGAATCACCTTCCCAACATTCCGTTGACGTGGCGTTACAACGTTGTACCCCACCTGCAGAAGAGATGTAAGAAAAATAAAGAAGCAAGTGCCATACTCGAAGAAATAAGAAAAGCGATGGGGAAGAAAAGATAAATAATGAGAGGTGGCAATTCCATAAGCATGAAAGCATTCTTTCAAATATTCACGCGAAAACCATGCAGATATTGAAGAGACAGAAAAGCCAGGGAAAGATATATATCTGAGTTGATCTCTTCACCATTGGGGGAAGAGCAAAAAGGATGGAATACATTAGAATGCCATTCTTTTTAATATCATGCCCAGCGCCCGTTCATGCTCCACACTAGACTATGAAAACACAACTAAAAGAAAAGGCATATATAGTTGTTGGTTCATATACATGTACAAGCTGTTTTCATATACATATAACAGAAATCTATAGGAAAAAAAATAAAAGACAGACAAAACCCATTTGCGGCAAACTGAATATTATTTCTT
>NW_026020112.1:0-134796 GCF_900185275.1 Solanum verrucosum | reverse complement strand
CATTGTACTATTAGTTATTGAAACAAACATTTTCATCTTACTCCAAGAACTGATATTCCAGTGGGAAAATTCATTTTTAAGGCATATCTTTTCCCCTTGATGCCTGAGTTTTGAAGGAGGCTCATGTTGTCGACCAGGATGTGAGCCACTAATACATGAAGCAGTTCATTAACAGAGAAAAGTATCATAGTGCAATTGGTCAGGCAGTATCCTTTACTTGTGGATCCTTCATCCTATTCCCATTAGTCCAAAGAGGGCCCTTGTGAGGTGCTTCAATCGCAATATGCTAGATTTCAACTAAATATTTAGACTTGCCAGGATCAATTTTAGTCATCAGACTGAGAACAGAGTCTAGGAAGCTTTCAATGGAAAAGGATGAACTCCACAAGTAAATAACCAAATTGGTCTCTGCCATTAATGGTGTATACTGATTTGGTTTTCAAACTTGCAATTTATTCCAAAAATGTCCTCAATGTTCAAAATCAATTTTTTAAGTGGTCCTTGACCTTACAACCCTGAAATGTGATCAGTATGCACTCGATTTCATTGCTGGTAAAAGTTTTTCTTTAATCAGTACCGCTGGTAAGAGCTCTACCAGCAGTATTCAAGGGCAAATATTAGAAAAGAAACTAACTATTGAATTTTTCTTGTTATGACTTTAATTTGAATTTCAAACATATTCACATTTTATCCATAAATTGCCTTAAGCTCATTGTATCGTACCATGGAAATAAGGAATGAATTTACATCACGATACCAGTTGCATATATACTTGAGCAGCGTCTATATGATGCCTAATGAGTTCAATGGAAAAGAGAGTTTAGTTCATAGACACAGTCGGTTAACTGACCAGGAGCATGGAGAAATATCTCCCAGGTACTCCGGGTATCAGTAATCTACATAGGAAACCAACAAGAAGTGAAAGAGCATACCAATGTCTGCAGTCCAACAAGCTTGAATTCATTTTCCATCACACTCTCATCCCCAACAAGCACAACATCTCCTACCTGAATTGAACGTTGAAAATACACAGTTAATAGCATCATAATCAATAAGAAAGTACCAGGCAGATAAGTTCACTAACAGTCCAGGATACACAAAAAACAAATTTTGGAATCAGAGAAAGGTTGAAAGCTGAAAAGCTCATAAAGGTACCCCTAATACCAAACAGATTAAGGTGCATGACTTCTACCTCATTTGGAAAAAATATCAGGATGTTTTGATGAAGTGGTTAATTTTAAGTAGTACATCTCAAAAGGAAAATCTCTTAAGCTCCTTAAATGCAAAATACTCTTTTAAGGTTAGGTTCAAATAAAACATAAGCAGCAAAACCTATCTTCACTCATGCAATATTGCTTGATCGGCTCTTACGCCCATTGTCCAAGATCACCTCCATCCCCAACCATCACCACCCCACAAAGGCCAAGTGGGAGTTAACGCCGTGTCTCAGTCCCAGCAAACATTCTGGAACTACGTTAAATAAGTATATTTTTTTTTTTTTTTTTTTTTTTTGAAATAGGTAACTTTGTATTCACACAAAAGACCTCATCAAAATCGATGAGGTGGGATTTACAAACCCTCAGGGGGTGCCATCATACTCAAATCCAAAAAGACAAAACTAACTTTACAATTGGCTTTTAAACTCCACAAGGCTATCTACTTCCCCCACTAAATTTTGCTTACACCAAAAATACAAAAGACTAAGGCATTTCATCTTGATCTCCTCTGGGCTGCTAACCTTTCCTTCAAAACATCTCCCATTCCTTTCCTTCCATAGTGTCCACCATATGCAAGCAGGGATATTTTTCCACCAATCTTCTTTTGATCCTCTCTTTCCGATTCCTTGCCAGTGTGTTAGGACCTCAAAAGTGGTTCTGGGCATTGTCCAGTTAACCCTAAGTATACAAACGAACATGTTCCACAGATCTGTAGCTATCTTGCAATGCAGAAACAAATGACCATTTACTTCAGCCTTCTGTCCGCACATGTAGCACTTTGAACAGATCTGTATACCTCTTCTTTGTAGCACTTCATGGGTGAGACAAGCTCTTCTAATTACCAACCAAGTGAAACATGCAACTTTTAAAGGAACCTTAATTTTCCAGATTAATTTCCAAGGCCAAACTGTTGTCAGGAGATGATTGGTATTCCTCTCCCAATAGCATGATTTAACTGTAAAAACCCCTCTGCTATGCAGTCTCCAAACTGGTTTGTCCGGCTCTGTGACAGTGCCTGGAAACAAGTTTAAAACATGCAGTAGGTCTGCTACTCTTCCAACCTCCCAATCATTTAGAGCCCTTCTAAACATAAGGTCCCAACCTTGAGGGGTCCACATTTGCGCTATAGTGTCATTCTGCTGTAGACTGATAATGTACAGATCGGGAAAAAGTATCCTCAGATTTACGTCACCTAACCAGGTCTCGTTCCAGAAACTGGTCTTCAAACCATTCCCCACTCTGAAGGTCACCTTTGCACTAAAATCATGCCACATTCTCCTGATGGTTTTCCATACAGAGCACCCAAAAGTGCCATTCACCTCTTCAGTTATCCAATTGCTTTGTAGGTCATATTTCTCTGCAATAAACCTCCTCCATAATGCCATATCTTCACAACAGAATCTCCACAACCATTTTTGCAGCAGGCTGGTGTTCTGAGTACTCAATTTCTTAATGCCCAGACCTCCTTGTGCTTTGCTCATTGTCACCTCTTCCCATTTAACCAGGTTGTATCCTTGCTTTTCTTTATTTCCTTGCCAGAGGAAGACCCTTCTCAGCTTGTTGAGTTTCTTTCCAATACTTTTTGGTAGTGGGAAAAGACTTAGCATATAAGTCGGAAGTGCATCCAGAACTGATTTTATGAGAGTCAATCTACCTCCCAGGGATATATATTGACTCTTCCACCTTGTCAGCTTCCTTTCACTTCTCTCCAGAACTTCACTCCATACTTCCAATTTTTTGTTCTTGGCGCCCAAGGGCATCCCCAGGTATTTGGTGGGAAGAGAAGCTACTTGGCAGCCCAGGTTGTCGGCAAGGCCTTGCATGTCATTTACTTGATTAACCGGGAACAAACAACTCTTCTGCCAGTTCACATGTAGTCCTGATATGCCTTCAAAAATGGTTAGTATTGCCCTCAAATGTCTAATTTGCGACACTTCTGCACCACAAAACACTAAAGAGTCGTCCGCATAGAGAAGGTGTGTGACCTCCATATTATTGGCTCTGTTTGTGTGTGCACCAAAACCTCTTATCCACCCCATTTCATTAGCCTTTCTGACCATGTAGTTGAGTCCCTCCATTGCTAGGAGAAATAAGAAAGGAGACATGGGATCTCCTTGTCTCAATCCCCTTTGTGATTGAAAAAACCTTCAGGACTCCCATTTATAATGATTGAGAACTTCACTGTGGACACGCAAAACTTGATCCAATTCACCCATTTCCTCCCAAACCCCATTTCACTCAGAACTTTCCAGAGGTAGTTCCAGTTGACATGATCATATGCCTTCTCTATATCCAATTTGCATAGGATACCTAGTATCTTTTGTTTTTCCCTGGAGTCCACCAACTCATTTGCCAATAAAGAGGCATCCATTATCTGTCTGTCCTTCAAAAAAGCCATTTGGTGCTCATCAATCAGTCTCCCCATCACTGTTTTCATTCTCTCGGTGATCAGCTTAGCGATGATTTTGTACATTCCACCAATCAAACTTATTGGCCTAAAATCCTTGAGTTCCGCAGCTCCGAGCTTCTTGGGGATTAATACCACAAAAGTGGCATTCAAGGATCTTTCAAACACTTCATTCTGATGGAAATTGTGGATTGTTTGCATCGCATCGCTCTTTATGATCCCCCAACACTCCTTGAAAAAAAGCATAGTAAAACCATCTGGACCAGGGGCTTTGTCTCCATCGCACAATTTGAGAATGTGTACCACTTCCTCTTCTGAAAATGGTCTCTGCATCCATTCCTGCTCCTCTTGGCTTATTCTTGGGCAATTTGTCATCACAAATGATGGCCTCCAACTTTCTGATTCAGTGTATAGCTGCTTGTAGAACTCTGTTATATGATCTTTGATTTCTTTTGGATCTTTATTCTCCTCCCCATTGATAATCAGCCTGTCGATGGTGTTGCACCTCCTATGAGTTGTTGCTACTCTTTGAAAGAACTTGGTATTATTATCACCTTGTTTCAGCCACAACAGTCTGGACTTCTGTCTACACCTGGATTCTTCATTCTTCGCTAATTCTTCTAACTCGACTAGAACTGTTGCTCTAATTATCATCTCATCCTCTGTCAGCACCCTATCATTTTGGATCAGATCCATCTCAGCTAGCTCACTTAACAAGCTGTTCTTGTTGTTGTTAAGTTCCCCGAAAGTTACACTGCTCCAATCTTTAAGTTTCTGTTTTAGCATCTTTAGCTTCATACTGAATTTGAAATCTGGGCATCCGTCCACAACAAAACCATTCCACCAGTTCTGGACTAGATCTTTGAAACCTTCTACATTAAGCCACCAGTTCTCAAATTTGAAGTATGCCTTCCTCTGTTCCCAATCACCACATTGTAGCATAACTGGATTGTGATCAGATATAACTCTAGGCATAATTTGTTGCCTCATGTTTCTGAATTGTACTTCCCACTCAATTGAATAAAGAAACCTGTCCAGTCTCGCAGCACTGTCGTGGCCAGCCCCTCTGTACCAGGTAAAGGTCCCACCATTTAGATGAGGGTCATGTAACTCCATATCCTCTATCCAACTCAAGAAATCAGCCATTACATTGGTTATTCTTCTGCATCCTCTCCTTTCTGCCATTGTTCTGACAGTGTTGAAGTCCCCACAGGTGACCCAGGGGCCTCCACATAGCTCCCTAACTGCTGCAATTTCTTCCCAGCACTCCAGTTTCTCAGCTCTGGTGTGTGGAGCATATACGCCAGTAAGAAACCAACAGAAACCATCGTGGACAGCTTCAAATTTGTAAGTGATTGAGTATTTGCCTTCCTCCACACAACTACCCGTCCATACTCTTGAGTCCCACATAATTAGTATCCCCCCACTACTACCATCAGCTTCAGAATACCCACATTTCATCCATCTACTAGACCACAATTGTTTGGCTATCCCCTCTACATCTTTATTGATTTTTGTCTCCTGAAGGCAATAAACATCAGCTCTCCATTTTAGAAGAGAGCTCTTAACCATATTTTTTTCTTTTCTTTTGAACAGGGCTATAGTTAGCAGAATTAGGATGTCTGAAAGACTTGTACCATTATGTAAAAGTAGCTAAGAAAGGTGGTATCCCAAAACTGCAAACTCTATTCTTTAAACAAGTCTAATAATGATGATGAAATTGTACAGGAAGTAGGGAAACTATATGCAACCAAACCTTGATATATTCTACAAATGTCAGATTAATTATCTAATTCTATGTTATACCAGTAAAGATACAATCTGAAATGGTTGAATCACAAGCTTGAGATAGAAAAGTAGGCATTCGAGAGCTACAACTTTTACGTGCATGAGGTTACCTGTTTGACATCCTCCAGCAGAAATTTTTCCCCTTCACCAGAAAGTAAGTTTGGCCTCACTTCAACTAGGAAAACAATCCACTGTGGAAAAGGAAAGCAGTAAGTAAATCAGAAGATAGCGCATATTACTGAAAACAAGTCTATTAAGTATCAAAGAGCAAAAATGTAGAAATTGAGTAAATGGACTTTTGGGGATTGTTTGGTGGCTGGTTAGAGAGATGCAGGCATTAGAAATACAAGGATTAGTTATGCGGAAATTCTGTATTATTTTATGGAGGGATTAGTTACACCTTCAATCCAATATAATATAATACAATACATAAGTTCTTTCATAACTTAAACATGCATTAGTTATGCGGATTTCTAGTTTGCAAACCGAATACCGTATTGGTTTTATACATGAATAACTTACCTACTAACCAGCTACCAAACGTGTAATTACTTGTGCAACACTGCAATATTTAATAGTTGCATAACTCACATCCAAACCATCTACTAAACGACCCTTTAATACTGCCTGTAAAAGAGGATCAGATTACATGGGATGCTTTTCTCCAAGACATAACCTCCACGATGAGGAAGATTTGGAACTGTCTTTAGCTAAAAGTTTTGTTCGAAGATTTGCTAGATTTTCTTAGGTAGCTCAATAAACTTTGAATTGCAGAACAGGAAAAACCGATATATCCTCTATAATATAAGAGAGTTTGAAGTAGAAGGGTTGTTGAACGTACAGAATTTATGTCCACCCAAAGCTGCGAAACAATGCCCAAGCTGAGAGCAGACTGAATGCTGATCACTTGCTTCGCAATCAAATTCGATCTTTTCATCATTTGCTTCTTCCTCCGCACAATCCCCTTTTCCAGTTCAATTTTTTCTCCCACATCTCTTTTCATTATCTCCTCTGCTTCTCTACCCAATTCAAGAAACCCAACCCCTCTATCATCATCCTCATTATTAATTCCTTTTCTGGGACTCGGAATATCCGCTTGTTTTTCAATTTTTGAAGCTTCAATCACCGGAATTTCAGTTTCTTCCTCGTTTTTAAACCATAAATCATCGAAAAAATCATACCCATCTGAACTACTCGACTTGGGTATGCCCCTTTTCGATTTACCAAGTTCTAAATTGCGATGTGAGTAAGGAGTACTACCAAAAAAGGGTGGCGATTTGTGGGTCAATTTTGAAGTAGTAAAGCCAAATGAAAACGAAAAAAGAATGAGGAAAGAAAGTAGTAGGAGAAAGGCAATTGCACATAGCGAAATGAGGGAAGTTCAGTTTTCAGCTAAAATCTGATCAACTCGTCGGTTTTCATGGCGATTCTTTTCACTGTCACAACGCCAGTTCCAGCTTCGAGTTTCCTCTCCCTCTGCAGTTATCGCCTCTCCGGTATCTCTGACGTGTCCTCTAATAGATTTTCTTTTTGGAATTGTTTTTTTGAAATACTCCTGAATTATTGAAAATAGAATAAAAATATCTTTGATTTATTTAAAATAGCATAGACATACCATTGTAGTTAGTAGCAATTTTGAATTTGAATCTCAATAGAGCAAGAAAATAATATTTTTTTTCTATTAATTTAATTTTTGGAGGATTAATAATATGTGGATAATAACCTTTTAAGACAAATGTGCTTGCTTTTTATTCAACAATTTCCGTATTTTATATTCTCGACGTAATAATTTCAAATACCGATATAACAATCTTAGGTAACTAGACTGTCAACCACACAATCCCTAAAATGCTCAAAGGGAAAAAATAATTCTAGACTATAAATTAGAAGAGTAAGAAAAGTGCATGGCAAGCCTTTTTCTTAAACCTCGCCATCTTGATCCAAGAGTAGTGTATCGGGTAATCTAAGGCCTCAAGTTGAGGTCAGAGTCAGGTCGAGTCCCAAGTCGGGGTCGAGAGTCGGTCCTAATCGAGGTCATTGCCCAGGTCTCGATTCCTAATTTGAGAGTCAGATATTATATCATCTAAAGTGTCAAGTTGAGGACAAGAGTCGAGTCTTGAATCCCAAGTCAGGGTTGGGAGTTGGTCTCGGTTAAGGTTACATTCCATGTTTCGAATCTCAAATTTGGGTCGGAAGTTGGTCCGAGTCAAGGTTGAGTCTCAGGATGGGGTCAGTAATGTCTCAAATCAGGGTTGGGAGTTGGGTTTGGGGGTCTAGATCAGGGTTGGGGTCAGATCTCAAATCGGAAGTTAGGTCCATGATTCGATGGGTCGGGTCGGGTCGGGTCTCACAAGTGGCTTTTTTCTACCAAACCATTCATCCTTTTTCTATTAGCCAATAGATAATACAAGAAAAACAAAACTCTTCCCGCTTTGGACTATGATAATCAAATCTTGTTGTCTACAGATAGCATTGTTGTTTCTTCATGCTCCACACATCCATGGCCGAAAAGATAAACCCCACAATCTCCACGTGGACAAAATGCTACCTCTACTGATACTAACAGTGAAAAAAAAAGCACACTTCCCCATAAAACAACGAACCTGCTACAGCTTCAAGCAAAAAATACTCATCAATGGCGTCTCTATTTTCCCCTTCTCCTACTGCTGCAACAACTTTCCATCAAGACCCTAACCTCATTTGCTACTCACCCTTAAGACCCATTTCAAAAAGCTACTATTTTTGGTCTTGCACTAATCATTCCAAGAGAAACAACACCATTACTTGCAGCTCCTTTGTTGATGAAATTTCTGTTAGTTTGGACAATTCTTTGTCTCAATTCCCAGTTTTTCAATCTGGGTATGCCCAATTTGAGAAATTTACTGGGGAATTGCCGGAAGAACAGAAATTGGGGCTATTGATTTTTGCGGGTATTACTTGGATTTACTTGACGGCTAGACCTGGGGTTTTACTTGGTGCCATTGATGCGTATATTTTGGCACCTATTCAAGTGGGGTTAGATAGTTTGAGTGGGAAAAGGAATTTCAAGATGAAAGATTTTTTGATTGGGGAAAGGTTAGGTGAGGGTTCATTTGGGATTGTTTATTCTGGGGTCATTGTTCCCAAGAATGTAAATTTGGATGATATTGTGAGGAAAAGAGGATCATCAGTGAAATCAGTTATCACAGATTCAAGGTTCAAGGAAAAGGTCATTCTTAAACAGGTAATGAGGTGATTTATCCTTTAAAAGATCTCATTTATGAGCAATATTTGATTGATTTGGCTTGCATTAGTTGTATCACTTGTATGTTTTTTGTTATCTTAAGCTGGTATTGCGAAGCTGCTAAACATTTCTAGCTTATGTATTCCCTACATTTCATTTTATAATGTCGGTGTTTGGCTGGATACGAAGTTTAAGAATCAAGAATGACTCTTGGCACATACCAGAGTACTTTTAGAAGTTTATGACATTTCATAGCTTAAAGTTGTCATTAATAGTAATCGAAGAAATTTAAGTTGTCGAGTTTCAAGTACAAAAATATGTCCTTTTTCTCGGGACAGGATTAAAAATGAAAGTGTCTCATAAAATGGAATGGAAGGACTAGCTATTTCTGCCCATATACTGCCTAACCTTAAAGCTTATCAAGCTTTTTAGTTGTGAGTTTTTTGGTTGTTAATATTTTAGGCTTGATTATGATTACGCCTTCCATATCATATTGATTTGGGTTATTTCCTTTCATAAATCTTGATTAGGTTATAGTGTATTCTATTTACTTTTAATCTGGATTGCGTCCAATGGTCCTCTTGTTTTGTCACAACTATGTAGTTATGTTTGACCCTCTTTTCATCATTGTCAGTTCTTGAATTGTTTCTCTCTTGCATTTGCTTTGTATTGGGGATTTTTAATACTCGTTCTTCCCTAGTAACAATTTAGTTTATTTTCCAATGTATAGGTAAAGATTGGTGTTCAAGGTGCTGCAGAATGTGGTGAATTTGAAGAATGGTTCAATTATAGACTATCAAGAGCAGCTCCTGAGACATGTGCAAACTTTCTTGGTAGCTTTGTTGCTGAAAAAACTAACTCACGATATACTAAGGGTGAGAAATGGCTTGTCTGGAAATTTGAGGTACTTGGGCAGTTTAACATACTTTTCTCAGCGAAAATTTTCATTTCATTGGAACTGTGTTCATGGCTTTTTGTGTTTTGAAAGTCAAATACAAGGTCATCTGTCAGTTAGTATTTATCGATTAGACTTGCTGCATGCCTGCATCAGCATATATTGTTCAACATCGGTAGCAATATGTCACATTGATTTCCCAGTAAAAGAAGAAAAAGAATCAAGTCGATGAGAGGAGCTGAGACCTCTTTCTCCATTTTCTGACGTTTGAATCTTTAGAAATAAAAAAAATGCAATAGTTGTCCAAACCTTATAAACACCATAGGATTTATGAGAATAAGAGCTTAAGCATTCAATTCTGAGCAAGGATGTTAGGGCAAAAGCTATAGGTAACCAGTTGCAATTAGCAGTTACCATATCCCTTCCCCCATAAGAAATTTACCTCACAAACTCATCATCTTCGAAACCATTTCTACAAAGTCTTCCTGAATCTCATCTTCCATCCAACTACTTCAACTTAAGTTGCAGTCATGGTTACCTGGAAATGCTATCGAGTCTTCTTAAGCAGTCCCACCCTCCTTCATCGTATGTATAGTATGTGGAGCCTTCCCAAGTTTGGACACAACAAACATAAAAGCTATGTGGAAATGTAATAATCTAATTCGATCTTACTAACTGCCTGGATGCATGCTGTTTTCTATGATTAGATTTATGGCTGTTTCCATATTTCTGTTTGGTTGAATTGCATCAGAACTTGTAAGATGGCAGCTGCATCCATAATGTAGAACTTCATGTGACAGGGAGATCGGGACCTAGGTGATTACATGAAGGATCGCGGCTTCCCCTTGAACATTGAATCTGTCATGTTTGGTCGTGTCTTACAAGGGTTGGACTCAATTCAACGGAATGCACTAATTATCAAACAAATCATGCGTCAGATTATTACTTCCCTTAAGAAAATCCATGACACAGGTATAGTCCATAGAGATGTAAAGCCATCCAACTTAGTGGTCACAAAGAAGGGACAAATCAAGCTGATAGATTTTGGGGCAGCAACTGATCTTCGAATTGGAAAAAATTATGTGCCTGACAAGGGGCTACTCGATCCTGATTATTGTCCACCTGAACTCTATGTAATGCCAGAAGAAACTCCAAAACCACCACCAGAGCCAGTTGCTGCACTTCTTTCCCCATTCTTATGGCAGGTATCCTTCTAATACATGGATTTATATTCCTTGTAACTCTTCCTTTATTGCCGATGGTCCATCGGAAACTGCCCCTCTACCTTCTCAAGGTAGGGGGTAAGGTATGCGTACATTTTACCCTCCCCAAACCCCAATTGTGGGATTACACTAGGTTTGTTGTTGTTGTGGTTCTTCCTTCATTGTAAGCTTGACACAGAAGATTATTCTATATGTAAGTATAGCAGAAAGGAAAAAAGAAAAACTAAGGGTGTGTTTGGCATGGAGGACAATGGTTTCCAACTTTCCCATGCTTTGTTAGTAAAAAATTTTGGCAAACATTCTTGACTCCTCCCCATCCTCCAACATACTCCGTCCCCTACACCACCCCTACCCTCCATCCCCAACCTTCAAAGTGTTTGCATAGAATAAATGTTTTTGGGATAATATTTTATGCTTACTTTGAACTCTAGAAAATAAGTAAGAAAACCACTTTTTTTCCAAGATTTTTTTTTCCAGAAAACCATTTTCTTTCATACCAAACGCACCCATGTGTCAACTCCATTTACTACATTAGATTTTCAGTCTTTTGCAAAAATATCTGACGATGACGTTGCAGAGTTCACGCTTTATACTTAAAGCAGGATAACTCTTGTTATTGCAGCTAAACAGTCCCGATCTCTTTGACACGTATTCTGCTGGAATAGTGCTCATGCAAATGGCAGTACCGAGCTTAAGGTCTACAGCAGGCTTAAAGAACTTCAATATGGAACTAAATGCAGTTGGATATGACTTGAATAATTGGAGAGAAAGGACTAGGACGAGGCCTGATCTCAGTATCCTTGATCTCGACTCTGGTAGAGGGTGGGATTTGGCTACGAAACTTATTTCAGAGAGAGGTAGACGTTTATCTGCTGCTGCAGCTCTTAGACATCCTTATTTCCTTCTAGGTGGTGACCAAGCTGCTGCAGTTCTCTCAAAACTTAGCTTCTCAAAATAGGAGCACAACTTGATGATGCAAGTAGAACATGTTGTGCTTGATACTTGTTTCCCTCCTTGTTCTGCGGATATTCTTTTTGGTCTGAGACGTCTTCTCCTCGTTATTATATGGAGTGATTTATTCTCCATTTGTGCAGTTTGCTTCACAAGTTTCAAGTTTCTTTTACTGATGAGCAGCTGCATAGAGTCATTGAAGTGGTTCCAAACCCGAAAATAAGAGAAGATGCTAACAGGGCACAATGACCTGCTATTCTTTAGCTCTTTCTGCTGGATGGCATTATGGCCAAAGTATTTATAAGATCCAGAAAGATATTTGTAGTTTCCTCATATTGTTAAGGTAAAGAAAAATCGAAAATCATACACATTTACTTCTAACACTTTGTTGAAGGACAAGAAGAACTTTCAGCTTGTAGAAGTCAAGTTCTTTTTCCCTGCACGGCTAGCGCGATCAGTAAGAAATGTATAAAATTCAACAGTTATAAAGATCACCATTTGCAGAGCTGCAAATAACTTGTCTCTGATTCATTATCTTTGTAAACAAATGACATGACCAGCTATTGGCTGGCAGAGTTGTATATGAATTCTTGCTTGTATTTCTTATACATCAGTATTTCTCTTCGGGGTATATTGGTTCTTGTAGTTTATACAGCTAGGCTCGGGTATCGAGCTGACCCGAGTAGAGTCGAGGTCAACCAACCCTTCTTTAGCAGTACCAAACTGAGTTGAGCCCGACCTGAGCTTATTTACAGTAACTAGCTGGGTGAGCCTTAGCCAAGCCTAACCAATTTTATTTTATTTTATTGAATTCGAATCACGCATTGCAAGGCTCATTTTGGAGGTGGCTGCTTCCAATAAGATTTTCTCCATACTCAAGGCTCAAACTTGAGTAGAGCTGAGTCTCAACTACTAGGTTCATTTGAATTCATTAACTTTGGCTCACACCTTATGTATGTGTGTAGAGTTTTTTTACAAAATACTACAAATAATTAGTTTTGAACCCAAGAAATCAAATGTATATGATGAAATTTTGATCTTGAATTCATAAAGTTAAATTTTTAGACCCATTTCTATCTAAATCTGTGCTTCTCTATTTATATAAATAGAGAGCAAGGGTTTTGGGGGATTTTCAATAATTTATAAACTAAAGTTGAGAGTGATTAAATTAGAAGAAAGAAATTTGAATTGACTCTGTGATAGTGTGACTAAACAAACTATAGTACTTAAATATTTGATAGGAGTATTAAGTTCATGACAATGAGAAATTAAAATTTAACTTAAGAATAATAAGAAATTATTAAATTCGTATTAAGATTCATTGATTATAAAACATAAAAATTATGTGACTTGTAATATGCTTAATTTAAAGATTTAAGTTGAATAATGTTGAATTAAATTGAATACATGTAACATAAAAATTATATTTGTACAGTAAAAAGAAAGATATGCCGTCTTAATTTATGTGGCATTCTTTACTTTTTAGTTCGTTAAAAAAATAATAACTTACTAATGGTTCGAAAATAAGATTTATTGATGAGACTAAACTCCATTTTACCATAGATTTGGAAATAAAAACTTAAAAATTTGATTTTTGGAAGTTGTAATTTATGAAACCTGAAGTTGTGTTTGGATATGCATTTTACTTTGAAAAAATTAAAGTTTTTTGTGAGTTCAAACGAATTTTGAAGATAAATTATAAATTTCACCACTATTAGATATTTGAAGATAAATTTTCAAAATCTGATCTAAAATCTACGAGTTCTTGCAATATCTTCATCCTCTGTAGAACTGTATCCTACATTGGATCATCATCATAATCTGCCTTAGAATCAAAGATATCAGTATCTTTCTCTTTATACCTGTGATTCAGCGTGTAAAAGAAGCCAAACAATGTCCACTCACACACTCACTTCAATTCACAATGTCATGAGACTCGATCCACGATTTAAACTTTATTGAGTTCAATTTTTAAAGTTTTCCACACCGAATCCGTCATATTTTCAAAAGTTATAACATCATATTTACTATTCATTACAATTTTATTAGTTCTTACACATAAATTTATACTCTGAGTTAAAAGTACTGAGTTCAGATGAACTTGATCCCGTAACAACGGATCCACCATTATAATTCAGTGATAATTGTCTCACAATTATGAGTGTAATCGATAGTGGAATTAGACAACAGTTAGATTGGCTTCTAAGATGAGCAAAATCATTAAAATGTCGAATTTGCCTAACAACTTTTCCCCCCACCCACCAACTACCCTTAAAAAGCAAAAAAAATCCCTCCAAACTTTTATTTGTATTTTTCACATATTAAAAGTGACCATATGTATGAAAAATCAAATTAGTTATTTGCTGATCTGAAGCAAATTTTTGAACAATGGCAGCCACTCGGCTGTTACTCTGCTTTATCGTCTTCTCGTCTGGCATCGATTTCATTTACACTGTTACAGATCCCAGAGATGGTAGGAACTTTGTATAAAATTGTCGGATCCAGTATTTGAACTTTATGAGTTTTACTATTTGTTGCAGTTTTTGTGAACTTTTACTTATAAATTTATGCTCTGCGTTGAAAGTACTGAGTTCAGATAATAATGTTTTGTTATGAATAAGTGTGAACTTGGTTGATTGCAGTAACGATACTTCGATCACTGAAAGATCAGTGGGAAAATACGCCGCCTAGTTGGCAGAAATCGGATGATCCTTGTGGAACATCTTGGGAAGGTGTAACCTGCAACAACTCAAGGGTAACTGCATTGTGAGTATGCTTTTTCTCTTCCAATATCTGGGGATCGTTTGGTTTACATTCTAGTTATACGATGACTAATAACACATGAGTTGTTATGCATGATTGTATAATTTAAGTGCATTTCCGCCTTTAGATGCTCTTATCCACGTATTACTCACACATGTATTGTTGTTCTACATTCTATCTGTGAAAAATAATATATAGATTCTCGTCTAAGTTATACAAGGTTTTAGTTTCCAATATTAAACTTCGCATGACTAGTGCAGAGTTTAATACCGGAAACAAAACATCATGTTAGTTATATGGAAACTATATTATCTTACAAATTTTTAGATGGAAAACCAAATCTTGTGTAAGTAATACGAAAATCTATACATAAATTTATTTTTTTTAGGAAAAAAATACATAATTAGACGTACTTCGCTATTATGTATACATCATTACCTATACTTCCAAAAAAATTACCTATCCTACCACTAATTAAGAGTTTCCTCCATATATTGAAGAAGATACACTTAGATACATGTATTTTTGCTACCATATATACTAAAATAGGGAGAGAGGAGAGCGAGATGGGGAGGGAGGCTAGCGAGATTCGTTATGTATCTGGATACATGCGAATCACACTAGATATGTGTATCTGGTGTGATTCACATATGAGATATTAGATACATAGGAGAGTGGCAAGCGAGATGGGAGAGAGGTGAGCAAAATTTGTAATGTATCCAGATAATGCGAATCCACTTGGATACAATGTATCTAGAACAAATTACACTTAATTTTGACCTCATGTATCCCGAGATACATGTATCTGGATGTATCTAGACGCACCAGAATATGATAAGATACGTAATATTGCAAACTAGAGTGTATCAAAGTAATTAGCTCCTAAAATTAGTGGGATTTATGTAAGTTTTTCACCTTTTTATACTTCAAACCAAGCCACATCTTAGTTTTTGAAATTGTTGTTTCACCAACGAAGCAGTTGTTAACAATTGATTGTGTTTATTGTTTCTTTCAGGGGATTATCAACAATGGGACTGAGAGGAAAATTAAGTGGTGACATTGGAGGGCTCACTGAATTAATTTCCTTGTGAGTTTGGTTTTTAAATCCAATAAAATTTTGTTGATTATTAGCAATAAGCTTGTATTTGTCACCATAATTTGCTCACTTCAGTTGCTAAACTTGCATTGCAGAGACCTGTCGTTCAACCGAGGACTTACAGGTTCTCTTTCTCCGCGGATAGGAGATCTGCAGAAACTAAACATATTGTAAGACTATGAAAACTTGATGGTCTTGATTGTATAATGTATACCCTCTATGTACACAAAATTGACATTTATAATATTTTCGTCATAGATTGATCATTTGATTAGCTTTCTTCTTCGTAATTTGTATCACGATTCAATGATATACATAACTTACATGTACGTGAATGTATTTATTTACTTTTCAGAATCCTCGCGGGCTGTAGCTTCAGTGGCAGTATACCGATGGAGTTGGGAAGACTTGCTGAGTTATCATTCTTGTAAGAATTTCTCAGCCATATTAACTTGTGATCATTTTAGGTGTATCATCAATTCATCTAGTTCCATGTCAATTTCTTTGACACAGAGCACTTAACTCGAATAATTTCACTGGTGAGATTCCACGAACTCTTGGCAATCTGTCGAAACTCTACTGGCTTGATCTAGCAGATAACCAGTTAACAGGACCAATTCCTGTTTCAACTTCCTCAAGTCCGGGGTTAGACCTTCTAAAAAAAGCAAAACACTTGTGAGTAAACTTTATATATTCCTATCAAGCTGTTCTTAAGACAGGATATATACCTCTTAAGGTCTGACTTCTATGTTATGTCATTATCGCAGCCATTTTAACAAAAACCAACTTTCAGGCTCCATTCCGGACATTCTTTTTAGTGCTGACATGGTTCTAATACATGTGTAAGTCAAGAAACTAAAGAGTGATTCGCATTATTCTTCCTGCCCTCCTTCTCACTTTGTGAACTTCTGATATGGCAGACTGTTTGATGGAAATCAACTAAGCGGGAGCATTCCACTTACACTAGGACTTGTTCAGACACTTGAGGTTCTGTGAGTAGAATTGACCGTCTTATTTATCCTACCTTTCATGCTACTTCACCTTCTGTTTTGGATTATATGCTTGTACACTTTTATCTTTTGCTGGTATTCATGTAATGTAACATATACAGTCGGCTCGATAGAAATGCCTTAAATGGTAGTGTCCCATCAAACCTCAAAAATCTCACAAGCGTTGTAGAGTTGTAAGTATACTTTTTCCCATCATTGCTCACTCAATTTTCTGCTTGAAATCAATAACTTGTAGATTGAAGTTGTACTTTTGTGATCTTATTTCTGTTTTCAGGAACTTAGCTCACAACGAACTGTCCGGTCCACTACCAGATTTAACTGGAATGAATTCCCTTAATTATCTGTAAGGAAAATATCTGGAATCCTGATTTTCCCTAGTTGTTTCTCAATGTTGAAGTGATACATCATATTTTGTTTCTCTTCCAGGGACTTGAGCAATAATTCCTTCCATAAATCGGAGGCACCTATATGGTTCTCGACTTTAGAGTCTCTCACCACTCTGTGAGTATTAATCAGTTATGAATGAAACTATGAATTTCCAAAAAAGTTTGATGAATCTAAGTAGGAAGAACTGATGTAATGCTCAGAGTCATTGAGTATGGCTCACTTCATGGATCAGTGCCTCAGAAACTTTTCGCTTTACCTCAATTACAACAAGTGTGAGTATCCCGATCCTAACTGAATATGCCATGTCTATTACCTGCAATGAAGAGGTTGTAATGATCGTAATAACTTATGCAGGAAACTGAGGAACAACGCATTGAATGATACGTTGAACATGGGTGGCATCAGTGGCAGGCAACTCACTCTTGTTGATTTACAGAACAACGATATTTCATCAATCACGCTTGGCTCTGGATACAAAAATACCTTGATGTGAGATGGTTCATTTCTCCTTTTTGTCGATTAGATTTTTTTTTTCTCTCTTTCTTTCTCCTTGATTGCTTTGTGGTTGTCATCAGACTGATCGGAAACCCTGTATGTGACACGGCCCTTGGAAACACGAACTACTGCCAGCTTCAGCAGCAATCTGCAAAGCCTTACTCAACCAGCCTAGCTAACTGTGGGAGCAAATCATGTCCTGCTGATCAAAAAGTTAGCCCACAAAGTTGTGATTGTGCTTATCCGTACCAGGGAACATTCTACTTTAGAGGACCCTCTTTTAGGGAGTTGTCCAATGATAATACGTTCCATTCACTCGAAATGAGCCTGTGGGTGAAGTTGGATCTCACGCCCGGTTCAGTTTCTCTGCAGAACCCCTTCTTCAACATTGATGATTATCTTCAGGTGCAGTTAGAATTATTTCCACCAACAGGAAAGTATTTTAATAGATCAGAGGTTGAGAGGATTGGATTCTCCTTGAGTAACCAAACTTATAAGCCGCCTCACGAGTTTGGACCGTACTATTTTATAGCATCTCCTTACACTTTCCAAGGTATAATTACTGAGTTTCTTTTCAACTGTAACTTCTAGACCAATATACTGACTTAATACTAAAACTGTTTCAGCCGAACGTGGAGAAACTTCTATTAGCTCAAGACAAGTTATAGGAATAGCTACCGGGTGTACCATCCTGGTCCTCTTGCTCGTTGCTCTTGCAATATATGCTATTCAACAAAAGAAACTTGCTGAAAGAGCTATTGGATTGAGTAGACCATTTGGTAATGTCATCTTTCATAGAAATAAACCGA
Source organism: Solanum verrucosum (assembly GCF_900185275.1). Taxonomy (NCBI): domain Eukaryota; kingdom Viridiplantae; phylum Streptophyta; class Magnoliopsida; order Solanales; family Solanaceae; genus Solanum; species Solanum verrucosum. The sequence continues at coordinate 116,532 of NW_026020112.1, read as the reverse complement.
TGAGTTATAACTATATATACATTCAAGCCTCTCTATAACAATCATCTTCTATGATAACATTTCACTATAACGGCCAAGTTTTCTTTGGAACTGATTTTTCATGTTATGTTGAATTATATGTTCTCTATAACAACATTTCGCTATAGCAGCCAAAAAAATATCAGAACAAATGACGTCTTTATAGAGAGGTTTGACTGTATGTCCATAATGCAACTAGAATTGGACTAAAATGTCTGATTACTTTGACGTTCTTTGTCCAGCATCGTGGGCTCCAAGTGGAAACGACAGTGAAGGTGCACCACAACTAAAGGGCGCCAGATGGTTTTCTTATGATGAACTTAAGAAATGCACGGGAAACTTCTCGGAGAGAAATGAGATTGGTTCCGGTGGCTATGGGAAGGTTTGCTATGAAAATCCATTGTATATACAGAATAAATCAAAGAGGATAAACTCTTCAGCTGCTTTTCTTATTCGCGTGTGTTCTGTTTCCTAGGTCTACAGAGGAACGCTCGCGAATGGGCAAGTAATTGCTATCAAAAGGGCTCAACATGGATCCATGCAAGGTGGACAAGAGTTCAAGACGGAAATTGAATTGCTTTCACGGGTTCATCACAAGAACCTAGTTGGTCTGGTTGGATTCTGTTTTGAGCAAGGGGAACAAGTACTGGTATACGAGTATATGCCAAATGGTTCACTCAGGGAGAATTTGTCAGGTAAGTTACATCCTCCTATACATTAAAGACTACTTCCTATTTATAGTAATTTACACTAAAAAGTTCCTAATATTTCCATTTATCTGTAGAAGTTAATTTCCACTATGCTCTACAGGGAAAACGAGCATTTATCTAGATTGGAAGAGGAGACTTCGTGTTGCGCTTGGTTCAGCCAGAGGATTAGCTTATCTGCATGAGCTTGCCAATCCTCCTATAATTCACAGAGATGTGAAATCAACTAACATTTTGTTGGATCAGAACTTAACAGCAAAGGTCGGGGATTTCGGCTTGTCCAAACTCGTATCAGATAGCTCAAAGGGTCATGTTTCCACTCAAGTTAAAGGCACATTGGTCAGTACCACATCCTGCACATTTTCACGTTCTATTTCAAGAAAAAGATTGAATTTTGTTGAACTCTTGAAGCATGAAATTGAATTTAAGACTATTGATGACATTGCAGGGTTATCTAGATCCTGAATACTATATGACTCAACAACTAACCGAGAAGAGCGATGTGTATAGCTTTGGTGTTGTAATGCTAGAACTCATAACTGCAAAACAACCAATAGAGAAGGGGAAATACGTTGTTCGAGAGATGAGAACAGCAATTAATAAGAACGACGAGGAGCATTATGGCTTGAGCAATATGATCGATCCAGTCATTAGAAACATGCCAAATCTAATTGGTTTTACAAGGTTTGTGGACGTGGCAATGCAATGTGTTGAAGAGGCTGCTGCTGATCGTCCAACGATGAGTGAAGTGGTAAAAATGCTTGAAAGTATTCTGCAAAATGATGGTCTGGAAACAAATTCTACGTCTGCATCATCATCGATAACGGATTTTGGGACAGCAATAGCTGCTTCTAGACATCCTTATAATAAAGAGGCTCTACAGAGAAAGGAGATAAATGATACTCATGCTTTTGATTACAGTGGTGGATACACTCTTCCAACAAATGTGGAACCAAAATAGTGACAACCAAAAAAAAAGGACTTGTCTCTACTGTCTCTCATTCTTTAATTTATTCTCTAGTAAAAAAATTGGAAAATTGGTGAAAGGGATAAGAGAATTTAGTTGTTATATTGTCCCTACATTGGCTAATTTTCGCGAAACAATCACGTATAGTATCAAGATCGAAGTTCAGATTTTATATTGCCAAGGCTTACAGTCTAGTAGTATCAGTGAGAGTCTCCTATACACTAAGTGTGAGTTCGATTTTTACCATTCCCGATCCTCGAATGTAATAGGAAAAAGTTAAAAGGAAAAAGTTTAGATTTTGTACCATCAAGGCTTACAGTCTAGTGGTACACGTAAGAAGTCTTCCATACACTAAGTGTGAGTTCGATTTTTTACTATCTCTTTTCCCATTCCCTGATTCTACAATGTAATAGAAAAAAATTAAAAATTAAAAAGTTGAGATTTTCTAGGTATGAGATTTAAAAATGCATGATCATGGTAATTTTATCATTTTATGTGTCAATATAGTAATTAGAAATATCAAATATCCCTTTCACTAATATTTGATATTTCTCAACTTTACATTAGACTACTATCGTCTAACATTTGCAATAATTTACAAATTTTAGACCGTGGTCTAATGTTTACACATTAGTCTTTTAGTCTGTTTAAAAGAGATCTTTAGACCTCGTTATATTTGATTCACAAATACTAGTTCAGAAGATTTTATGAGTTTCTCCATAGCGGAAGTGGATTTGCAGCTACTATGACTCGCATCACCGATCGTCAGAAAGCGGATGAACTCCCTTCAACCTAAATATCCTTTAGTGATGCAAACATTTCATTAACCCTATCCATCATCTAAAGTGGAATAAAACTTATTTTTTCTACACCCATAATGGTGAATTTATACACTACGATTAGAGTTAAGAAAAAGGGACAAACTAATGAGCTAATTTACTAATTAACCCCCCTTATGAGTGAGCCCGACCCAATAGATATTTTCAACCGACCGTAATCTAAGAAATTCACAAATTGCAAGTAAAATTATAAAAGTATCATTTACTAATCAGTTGTCCCAAAGAGAATCACAAGTGAAAATTTCACCACATGTGGGATACAAGAACACACTTACATGATATTTTAAACTCATAAACAACAAACAAACAACAAGAAACTAAAGTACAAGAGTAGTAATCCTTCCACTTCTTCTAGAATGTGGGGAATTGAAACCACACCAGTAAGGTGAAAGTTCAGATAGTCAATCAACTGAGCGATTAAAATTCCCCGAGAGTACTAGTCATCCTTCAATTTCTTCTAGAAATTAAATGTAGTTTTGCATAACAATTGAGGCAAATGGATTAGTTTTACTATACCCTCCATCAATCACCAAATTAACACCACTCACATACTTAGACTCATCACTTCCCAAATAAACAGCAGCCTCAGCAATATCTTCTGGTTCCAATATCCCCCCTTTAAGATTAGCAGTTTCCATAATAATTTCCTCTGCTTTTTCCTTATCCATTTTCCCCAAAATTTCCCTAACAAGTGGTGTAACAACTGTATATGGAGAAATACAATTTACTCTTATTCCATATTTTCCCAATTCAACAGCTAAATGATTTGTTAGTCCAACTACAGCATGTTTTGATGAAGCATATGTTATCGGTGAAGCAATTCCACCAATTACAGAAGCAACACTAGATGTGAACAAAATGCTACCTTTTTTAGTTGGTATCATAGCTTTGGCTGCAATTTTAGCTCCTAAAAATGCCCCGTAAACATTCACATCGAACACATTCTTGAAGTTGTTATAATCCGTTGCTAAAATACTCGGATCCTTCATGTTTCCTGTTATACCTGCATTGCTGAACATGATGTCTAGCTTTCCATACCTCGAAACTGCTCCGTCTATCGCGTTTTCCATGTCATTTTCGTTTGTGACATCGCAATGTGTGAAGGAGATGGTGTCGTTTGAGCCTAGTTCTTTGCACAGGGCTTGACCTGTTCGATCAGACATAATATAATTAAGTAATTAATATGTAATAAGTTGACTAATTAGAAATGTCTTTTTTAGTGACAACAGATAAAACTTTTAGATGAAAATATCACACGAACCTAAGTCATCTTGAACATCGGCTACCACAACCTTCGCGCCATGTTTTGTGAAAAGCCGAGTTGCAGCTTCTCCAATTCCACTAGCTCCGCCTGTGATCACTGCTACTTTACCTTCTAACCTGCAAATTTAGATGTTCTTTACTTAATTGCAATCACCATATTATTCTTACACACCAAAAAAAAATAAAAATCGATCACTCAACTAATAGTTGTTATCTAAAAAAAATCATCTTTTTCCTGAGATAACAACTAAGAGTTGATTGTAATGATCACTCGATCTATAGTTGCTATCTCAGAAAGTCATATTTTCTCTTGAGTTCAATTTTCTTTTACTGATATGATAACTATGAGTTGAATGATTGTCTGATAAATCAACTCTTATATGAGTTGAGTGACCATCTCATAAATCAACTCTTTTATGAGTCAGATGATCATCTGAGAAATCAACTCATCTGTTCAACGAATTGATGATAGGACTAATTTCAGTTGTTGATAGTCACTACCTTTTGAAAATTGGAGTTACTGATGAAGGAATTCCCATTTCTTTGGCTAAGGAAATAGTCTCAAGAACTATTTGCTAAGTACTTTGTTTCTGTATATATATATGATTTTGTGTCTCCAGATTTATAGTGCATCAAGTGGAAAATAATCATAACAATATAAATAAATAACATATATAACAGATAGTCAGATATGGCGGCTATATATTAATTACACAATCAAAATTCTTATCTTAAAACTATTTATATTAAACGTACGTAATTGGTACATGTCATGTCAGCAAAGCAAGAATAAGCTATTAATTTTTTTTTAATGAAAATCATACTGCAATTATTTTATTTTGCGTAGTATATTGACTTTGACTATCTAGATAGACTAGAAGATTGCACAAAGTTGACAACCGAATTAAATATGCTAATGGTTGAAATAAAATAGGAGAATAATCTATAAACGTATTTTTTTAACTTAACTTTCAACTGTTATTTATACACTTTAACTTTGCTTGTATTGAGTATTGTGTATAAATAAATACTTAAATTTATAGAAAACTAAATAAATAGACGCGCTCATCCTACATGACATTCTTTATGATAATTTTGTGTCGTAATTATAAAGAATAAGATGGGAAGGTCAAAAGATAATTTCATTAAGTCTGGCAGCAAGCTATTATATACATAATCTTCAACCAACTGATGCTAAAGTGCAGGCCACCACATGCACATGATCTACAACTAACTAATGCTAGATAATAGGAACTATAACTACTCTTAAATGTGCTCCACATAGTAGGAGACTTATTCAAACTAGTAACAAGAGGTAAATAAAACATATACTAGAAGTTACTGCAGTTAGCAACCTACAGATATCGTTAATACACCCCCTCAAGGTAGGCAAGGTGCAACAATGCCTAACTTGGAACGACACCTAGTAAATGTTGATTTAGGCAGTGGCTTGGTGAATGTATCAGCAAGTTGATCACAAGCATGCGTATGAGTAACATGGACTCGATGATCTTGAACCTGGTCACGGACATATGCAAAATCAACAGCAACATGTTTCATACGGGTATGAAAAACTGAGTTGTGAGATAAATAAGTCACTCCAACATTGTCACAGTAGATTGTTGGCGTCTTCGAAATGGTGACATGTAACTCATGAAGTAAGTTTCGCACCCAAGTGAGCTCTGCAAGTGCATTGGCGACGGATTTGTACTCTGCCTCGGTGGATGAGCGAGCTACTGCACGTTGTTTTTTTGATGACCAACTGACTGGATTTGGTCCAAAGAAAAGAATGTAACCTGATGTAGAGATTCTGTCATTTGGATCGCCAGCCCAGTCCGCATCAGCATACATATACAAATTGGAGTCAGAGCTGCGAATGATGCGAAGTCCTGAATTTGAAGTTTCTTTGAGATACCGTAGCACTCTTTTAACCGCTTTCCAATGTTCATCAGTCGGGACATGCATAAATTGAGACAATTTATTGACTGCATAAGAGATGTCAGGCCGTGTGAGGGACAAATACTGCAATTTGCCAAGGGTACGCCGGTAGCGAGTGGCATCAGTATGTGGCGAACCGTCAGCCACTCGAAGTGGTACAGTGGAACACATGGGGGTAGAAACACCTTTGCAATTTTCCATATCCAGTTCGGAAAGAATATCCAGAATATATTTTGATTGAGAAAGAATGAGACTATCTGGTATGTGCTTAACATCAACACCCAAAAAGTAGTTCAAATAACCAAGATCTTTCAATGAAAATCTAGTTGCCAAGGAACTGATGAAAAATTTGATCACTTTTGGATGGTTGCCAGTGATTATGATGTCGTCAACATAGACAAGAACGCAAATAGTTATAGCCATATGCTTCCATACAAATAGAGAGGTGTCAGATTTTGTTCTGACAAACCCCATTTTCAACAGATGTTCATGCAGAGAATTATACCAAGCCCGAGGGGCTTGTTTGAGGCCATAAATAGCCTTTTTCAGCTTGCAAACATGAGTCGGGAATTGGGGATTGATAAATCCTTGGGGTTGAGACATAAACACTTCTTCGTCCAATTCTCCTTGAAGGAAAGCATTATTGACATCAAGTTGATGGATTGGCCAATTGTGTTGCACAGCGATAGATAGAACCAACCTGACCGTTGTTGGTTTGACAACGGGACTGAATGTCTCATGAAAATCCAATCCAGGGCGCTGCATGAACCCTTTTGCAACTAGACGAGCTTTGAAACGGTCTATAGAGCCATCTGCTTTTCGCTTGATCCGATACAACCATTTGCAGTCCACCACATTATTGGACAGGTCTCGTGTTACGAGTTCCCAAGTTTATTTTTTATTAAGGCATCATACTCTTTTTGCATTGCTTGCCTCCACTCTTCATGTTTATCAGCCTGTTTGAAAGTTACAGGTGTAGGAATCAAATGGGTTAGAAAAGAGAGTTTTCTCTTTGGCTTGGAGATATTATTCTGAGACCGAGTTATAATTCGGTTTAAGGATTGTGGGGGAATCGAGGCAGCAGGTATGGCAGGAGAGGGATCACTGGATGTCAGGGGTTGGGGAGTGGTGGCGCTAGGGGCTGGGAGTGATTGTTGTGTTTGTATGAACTTACTAGATTTGCGTCTTTGGTACGTGAGTAAAGGCTTGTGGATGGTAGGATCATGCAAAAAAGAAGGAGCAAGAAGTTGTGTATTACCTGATGTCTCTGCAGCTACTGGTACTTGGCTGTGGCTATTGGAGTGAGCATCGCTTGGGGAAGAGGTTGTATGGTGAGAGTTGGACTCTACAGGGATTGGAATACGTGGTGGGATAAAGAGAGGAGGAGTTGGAATTGTTGTTGGAGTCTCCTCTTTGGATTCAACAACTTCCCAACTTAATTGGGAAGTATATTTCTGCAAGTGAATAAACATTCTTTTAAAAGGAAATTCTTTTTCAAAAAATTGTACATCACGACTTACAAAAATTTTCAACTGAATTGGGTCAAAGCAGATATGAGCATGGTGAGTCTGGGAGATACCTAAATACACACACGGGGCAGACCGTGGCTCAAGTTTATTTTTAGTATAAGGTTTAAGCCATGGGTAACAAAGACAACCAAAAACTCTTAGGGTGGTATAATCAGGAAATCGACCAAATAATTTTTGGTAGGGCGACTCATTATTCAGGATGAGAGTGGGAAGTCTGTTGATAAGGTAGACAGCATGATGACAGGCAAAAGACCAAAAATCAGGTGGTAAGGAGGCTTCATGAAGAAGAGTTTTAGCGGTTTCAAGAATATGACGATGTCTACGTTCAGCTATGGCAACACGTTGAGGTGTGTATGGAGGTGAAATCAAGTGTTCAATGCCATTTTTCTGAAGATAGGGCTGAAGACCAATAAACTCACCCCCTCCGTCCGTATAAATTGAGGAAATTTTAGTTTTGAAGAAATTTTCTACTAAAGGATGAAACTTTGAGAATATTGAAGCAACCTCACTTTTGTTTTTGAGCGTATACAACCAAGTATATTTGGTGTATTGGTCAACAAAAATGCAGTAATATAATTTTTTATCAAGTGACAAAACAGGTGATGGTCCCAATAAATCACTAAAGACAATCTGAAGAGGAATATTATTGGACAAAGTGAGTCGTTGAAATGGCAAACGATGCGCTTTATTAGAAGAACAAGAATTACAAGGTTCAAAATTGGCTTTTCCAGCAACGACAGGTAAAGAAAATTTCTTCAGAATAAAATTTAAAATTCTAGAGTGGGGATGACCCAATCGACCATGCCAGAGTTGATGTGGGGCTTTTGTGGAGAAGAGGTGAATGGATGGCTTCCTGATGTGCAGATGCGGCCACTCATACAATCCATTATTGTTCCGGCCTTGTACCAGCGGCTTCAGAGTATGCAAGTCCTTCACAACAAAAGTAAAAGGGAAGAATTCAATAGATGAGCGGTTATCTTAACAAAACTTAGCTACAGAAATGAGATTCTTCTTTATTAAAGGAGCACAAAGTGTGTCAGAAAGCTTAAAAGCAGTATTAGATGCCTGAATCAAAGTTGAACCAGTATGAGTGATGGGAATGGTTTTACCGTCACCCATAGAAACTTCTTCTGTTCCTGTATACTCTTCAAGGTTGTGGGGTTCACTAGTGACATGGTGAGTTGCACCAGAGTCTAGAACCCAAGAGTTTCCAGACGATTGTAGGCCAGATGCAAAGTTAACCTTAGCTTCAAAATGATTATGCGACTTGGAGCGACATACATCTGCTGTGTGACCAAACTTTTGGCACAATTTACATTTGACAGATTGCTTAAATTGTCTCCTGTTTTGTTGATTGTTGGAATCCGATTGCGGATTATTGGAATTCCATTGGCGAGACTGAGATGGTTTCTGTTGCTGATTGTTGAAGCGAGAATTATTCCTATTGAATTGCGGAGGTGTGTTGGACTTCTGGACAACAGCAGCTGTGATCATAGAGGATGGTTTTTCCAGATCTTGATGTTTGAGGAAAAGCTCATGATCTGTGAGCTTGTGAAATAATTCTTCAAAGCTCAAGGAAGAGTCTCGTGCGCGTATTGCAGCAGAGATTTCACGGTACTCGGGGCTAAGACCACTTAGAATTTTGACAATAAGTTCATCGTCATTGACAGGTGAACCAACAACTTTGAGAGCATCAGAGAGAGAACGAACCTCCTGTAAGTATTCTGCAATGGTTTTAGAAGCCTTCTTGGTATTTTGCAATTGATCTCGCAAGCTAAAGATGCGAGTATGACTTTTGTTGGCATAGGCTGTGTGAAGGAGTTCCCATGCTTTGTTAGCAGATGTTGCTGCGGCAACAGTTGGAGCAATGGTAGGATCGACCGATGCCATCATTGCTTGTTGGATCAGTTGATCTTGAGAGAACCAAATCTGATAATTGGGATTTGGTACAGTAAAATTATTTTGGATAATCGTGGGGGATGGAGCTATTGTGGTTCCATCAAGATGCCCCATGAGTTGATGCCCGTTTAGTAACATCACAAGTTGTGCTTTCCAGGTTAAAAAGTTGAGGTTACCTTGTAACTTAAGAGGTAACTGAGCAACAGGGTTAAATTGCACCACATGAGTGGTGGCAGAAACTGTAGGACTGCTGGCAGCAGTAGCATCAGTAACTGGAGTCATATATAAGCAAGCTTTAAAAGAAATAGATGGATCTAACTCGGTGGAGCTTATAATGCTCTGATACCATATAAAGATTAAGATGGGAAGGTCAAAAGATAATTTCATTAAGTCTGGCAGCAAGCTATTATATACATAATCTTCAACCAACTGATGCTAAAGTGCAGGCCACCACCTGCACATGATCTACAACTAATTAATGCTAGATAATAGGAACTATAACTACTCCTAAATGTGCTCCACATAGTAGGAGACTTATTCAAACTAGTAACAAGAGGTAAATAAAACATATACTAGAAGTTACTGCAGTTAGCAACCTACAAATATCGTTAATAGTAATATCGTTCTACATGTATGATGTCACGTAGGATGCATGTTCAATTTTATACAAGTTAAGTGTCTACTTGTGCACAATCAAAATTGGAGGGTGGAGATGATAACTAAAATCGAGTTAAAGAGCATATTTATGTTTATGTCAATTTTAAAAGTTATTGATATACGTGTATTATGCCACATAGAAAGTATTTACTAGTTCAATATTTATACAAGTTTAAATGGTCTATTTGTGCACATTCAAAATGCAACACATAAATACAAGTTAAAGTCAGATTTAAAATACTAAATAATAATTATTAAATTAAATTAATATTAGAATATAGTATATATATTTATTAATTTGATATAAACATAGTAGGTTAGTTAGTGGAGGTGTTAAGCTTTAATATATAGTAAAACCTTTCTAAGTTAATACTCAATAAATTAATAAACTCTCTAAAATAATATTTTTCTCTGGTCTTGAATTGGGTCAATGGAAAAAAAATCACATATTTCGATAAAATAATAAGATAATATATTTCCGGAAGACCCCTATACAACTATATGGTCTCATTAATATTATAAATTAATAATCCGTTAAAATTACAAAAATATTTAAGACAATTAGTGAACTACGATTCTAGTGTTTTTTGTCTTTTGTAAAAAATTAAACCTAGTTAAAATTCATCTCTAACTTTTCTTATTACATCCAAAAGTTCTGGTATGTGAAGCATGAAGAGTTCTAGACATGCTAAGTATTTCCTTACGTGTAATTGGTTACAAATGTATTGTATCATTTTCAACTTCATCATTAACATTGCTTTGAACCTCTAAACATATATCATTTTCAGTTGAATAACCAAAAAAGCTATTGACATCCACTTAGTTGTAGTACTCGAGATCATTAAGCATGACCTTTTGAGTTCATGAATATTGTTCGTTTTTTACAAATTCATTTAATTCCTTGAGACTTTTCCAACACATACCTTTATTAAAAAAAAAAAAATCATCATTCTGACAATATTAATTTAGAGAGGTTTTACTTATAGTTATGTTTTGTTTGAGAAATTGTTTCCTCCTTTTAAAATTAAACATCAAACAGAATCGGGCCGGGTTTGCAGAATATGTCGGCGTCGGATTCAGCTTTGCCGGAGGAGTTATGGAGGCGAATCCTTGAAATCGGAATTGAATCGTCCAACTTCAACTACAAAGATCTTTGCTGCCTCTCCATAACTTGCACCCTCCTCAATCGACTCTCCTCCGATGATTCTCTCTGGTCCTCTTTGTTCTCCGCCGATTTTCCCCAATATCAACCTCCTTCATCTTCATGTTCTGTTTCCAGCAAATGGCTCTACAAAATTAGGTATATATTCACACACTCATGTACTCAAAATTTCTTTTTTTGTATATGTCTTATGTTGTTTTAGTGTATTTGCATCATGTAAAATCTTAGGTTTACAGTTAGCTGATGAAGAAGATACAATCTAATTAGTCTAGTTGCCTGCAAGCTGGGCCCGGAAACCACAGTTACAAAAAAAATAAAAATTAGCAACAGGGATATTGTATCTTCTGCAGAAGGCATAATATATAAATGTGGTCATTCAACTTTGGGCGTGCACAAGTCGACACTTAAACTATCCAGAAGTTGAATAAGTAACACATGCATCATGTGTGGTGTCTTTACGTTGCAATTTGTGTATTACATGACATGCTACATGTATTATGTATTATGGCACATAGGACGCGTGTTTCTACTTTTCAACTTTATACACGTTTTAAGTGTTTACTTGTGTATATCCAAAGTTGGAAGTCATAGATTCTAGCGGAAGCCAAGTTAAATGACACATTTATGTATTATGCCTCAGCGGAAAGTAGTCTACTTAGTTTCTAGCAGTTCAAATGATAGTCGAATATTTTGTTGCTTTGGGGACCTTTTAATTAGTAAAGGCTAGAAATTTTGTCAATTCTACCAAGGTGGATACAACATGAACCTAACAAAGCACTTAGCTTTCGCAAAGATGTTTGAAAACATCCAAATAATTGATCTAAACTTAAAACAATACTGTATTTTGTTGAAGTTGAAAACATGAGTACTTGTTCATTAGTGTTTAGAATGAATTTCACTTGTAAAAAACTTGAAGTTTTGTGAGTGTGCAAGCCATTAAATTTCATTGAAATAATCGTCAAACCAGTTTGTAGCTTCAAATTCTCTATTTCGAGTTGAAATTGAAATAGAAAAAATTGAGAAAACAAACATTGATTTGCAAATGCTATCTCATTATTTGCAAATAATGTGTGTGATATTTTAGAAACAATCTCTCTACCTCCACAAGGCAGGGGTAAGGGTGCGTACACATTGCCCTACCCTAACCTCACTTGTGGGATTACATGGGTACGTTGTTGTTGGATATGTGTGTTTTATTCTAAGATACTGATGGTCAGAAGATATCACTCTTATATGTATGTCTTTTGTTCTTAAATTTTCGTGGCATTTTAGCTTTAGCCATATCATCTTGCCTTCTTTTTAATATTATCTTCTCCGGTAAATCTTATGGGAGAACTGATTGGTTGCTAATATCAACTAGATACGAGAAAGTTCGAGAACAGAAGCTTTTGGCCCATAGAAGGGCTGTTTTAAGAATTCAGAGTGAAATTAATGAGCATTCTAGGAGGATTGGAAAGATGGAACTTCGATCTGCAGAGGAGAAAGGGAAAATGAAGAATACTGTTGCTGAGTTGTTAAATTTGCATAAGATCAGGTAGTGAAGGACAGAAGTCTACTGTTATAATGTTATCTATTGTTTTTGATTCTTCATTTTTACCTACAATATGGGAGTTGGGGTCTGGCTTTCACAAACAACAGGTTGCTTGCTTTTGAAAATCTCATAAGCAAAAATACAATTAGGAGATTATATAAGACATGTGTATGGTATTCGAGTTGGTGTAGAAAACAATGTTTTATACCAGAGCATCACAATCTTGTTTGCTTGGTTGTTGTATAAGTTGCTACGTTATTCTTTGCTAGTCAAAGATAATGTAAAATGATGCGGCTGATGTTTGACTTTGCCATTGATTTGCTATCAGGCAAGCCAAAGTTGCACTAAATGTTTGGCAGCCAGAGATTGTCCGGGGTAAGCAGAAGCAGATGGTTGAGCAGTGCAATGTACCTATTGATAGTCGTATCCATGCCATTGAGATGGAGCTCAAGCTATGCAAACAACAAATTCAAGGGTTAGAGAAGGCCCTAGTAAGTTTACATTTGTTTTGTGGAGAATAATGTGGCATTCATCTAGTTTATGAACTGCATTATGATCTTTTCCTTTATATTATTGCAGAGTGTTGAAAAAAAGAGAATGCAGACAGCAAAGGAGAAACTGGCTTCAGTAGAATATCACCCCTTGCGGGAATTTAACTCAACAGTCAGCCCAATTGATGAACATGACATGAGAAGGAAAAGATTTAAGAACTTCATCAAGTGTAAAGTTCTAAGCCTTACTGCTCTTTCTATCTATGCAATTTGAATTGTTATTTTCAGGAAAAGCAAATGCCTGTTTACTTGAGTTGGGATGGAAAGAATGCAATGTAATGTCGTAGGAGTGGCTTTTCCAGATTATCAACTTTGCTTTTCAATGATACATAATCTAAGTGGATATCAAGTACACCTCCGTTCCAAATTTGTTTGACACTCTCCTATTAGTTTGTTCCAAAAAGAACGACACATTCTATAGTTGAAAATTATTGACTTCTTTTTTTGGTAACTATCCACATTTTATTACCAAAAGTGTTTCTGTACTGCTCAAAGGAAAAAAAATGGAACTCGCTCCTCAACTGTACATGTTTAAGATCACACGTTTTGAAAGTATTCGTTTCTTTCTTAAACTTCGTGTTGGGTCAAACTATGTTTGGAATAAATGGAGCAATTTTATGTTTTCCCCATATAAACCCCCTCCCCCCTCTTTTTGGTTGTTGGTGTTGGCAGCTATCAATTTTGATAGCCCATTAGTTCTGGTTGCTAGATATTTGTAGTGCTTTGACTATATTTATCATCTCATTTGCAAAAATGTGACTCCTCAAATTTGCTGAATTTCTCAGAAGGAAACTAGGAGTTGATGCACAACTGAATCGATGATTTACTCATGGTCGAGGAATCTTCACATTGGTTCGTCTGACAAATGGATGACACAGATATTCACCCTATTTGCATCTCTGTCCAAGCTCTTGCTAGGAACCGATATTACAGTTGCTGAGTTCCTGTTGATTATTGAAAATACAGCAGATTTGGTTTACCCTGAGTGCACTTAGAAACAGATATAAGTGATATAGGGGACGGCCGAAGGCAAGTAAAAGTCTGGACAATGTTGTTATTGTCTTTATGCTTGACTATGGGGAAAGAATGTTCAAGTAAATGGAGAATTGTTCCCTGAAGTCTGGAAAAGTGAGCAAAATGAATGTTGTGCAATAGGAAGGGGGACTCTGGGCTACTTTGGAATATCCAGTTGATGCAGATCGAGAAAAAATACTTTTGTGCCTCACACAACTGACACAAGTTATGTGTGTTTCTCTATGTTATGACAAATCGAGTTTGTGGGAATCAAAATGCCTCACACAACTTACACTTGCGTAAGGTTGCCTATGAAAAGTGGAATATGTGGGTTCACAAATTTCTTGTCAAACACAGGCAAACCATTTGGGTCCCCGCAATTTTCATTTGTCACACATCGGGAAACCACTATACAACTTGTGTCAATTGCTGCAGCGCAACATAAAAATCTCATGTTAATTAGTGTTTTTCATTTTTATGATAAACTTTATTCGTATGTCGATAAAAATGCTAGACTATGAGGTCTAATTATCTGTAAACTGGATTATGATGTATGTATTTGATGTTGAATTGTGCGAGGCTGCTTAGTTCCTCTTATCATAGTACTATGGTTTGAGAGAAAGTAATAGTATCTACTCAGACCCTATAGTAAAAGTGTGTTGAATCTAGAACAGACATTTAACTCCTTTATAATGGATGCTTTATTCTGTTTCCACTTATGAAAGGTCAAGCCGACACAATAGGCGATGTAATGCCAAGAGCTTTACTTGTAGAAATAGGGAGGAACATGTATTTGGAATGTTTACATATTTCCTTTGTTTAGTTTAGTTTTCGTTTATCATAGGAATTGTTATTATTAATATTAAAGTGTGGATAAATTTCACATAACACTTATAAGTTGCATATCATAGAAAAAAGGTTGAAGAAGAAAACTTTCCCATAGCTAAATGTAGTTGCTAATCTTGTCTCGACATGATCCGTGAAAGTTTTGAAGTTCAATTATTTCCTCTTAGCTGGAGAAATTCTCAGCTTCATTACATTGAGTTACACATATATAAGTTCTTTATTTGTCTAAGTTCATATATATTCACAAGGAATAAGTAAGCATTTGTGTACTTTGAAATGAAATAAGAACTAGTAGAAAGATAATTGCATTCTACATTAAGTGTCATCAAATTCAGTTTTATTGAAAAGAAGAATATTTTAATCATGGTTTACAAGAAATAGAAAATTTGTACAAGTTCTCATAAAAAAAAAAGGTCTACACAGAAAGAGAAAGAAAAACTGAAAGCACTTATGTTTTAAATCTATCTCTCGAATTTAGCCATGTTCCAAGCATCAAGAGTTTCAATTTTGACTGTCTCAGTACCATTATTGAAAGCAAATGTGTGTCACTATAGATGGCTAATGCTGGATAGACCCTTGATGTAATGCATGCCTTACCACCATCATCAAAATTTTCAACCACGGAATGATCAATCTGAAAAAAAAATCAACTAATTGTCAATACGACACAAAAGAAAAATGAGTTGAAATATGAGTTTTGAGTGCATTTGATATGAAAAAAAGTATCAAAGAAAGCTTACCAAACTTCGTAGTGATAATCTTTTGTCGGTTAGATTTGTTTCAACATATCCAGCAAAAGATGGTTTATACATCTTTTTATGATTTGTAACGCTTGACCTATCAAATTAAAATAAAATAAAATGGTAATGTTATCCAATTGCAAAAGTATAAAAATAACAACACTTTTATGTTTAAAATTATTTGATATCATTGGCCCAACTAACTTAAATTTGCATCACATAAGATTCGTTAAACAGTCAGAGTTTGATATCTATGAGAACTTTTTTCATTTCCAAAGTTTAGATCTGAGATCTCTCTAGTTTAAGAGGAGGGATCTCACCACAATACTTGATGATAAAAAAAGTGATTAAAAGACAAATCTTGAGGCATCAGAACACATAAGAACCTTGTATTTATCTTGGGTCTTAAACACTCTGAAGAATACAGGTGTATACTCTTCCAAGTTTTCAGAAGACAATGTTAGGAGTTCAAATGGACCAAGTCCACCTTGAACTGTCAAACCCCTAATGGCACATACATCTTGGGCATAAAGATCAGCCCAACTAGGATCAAATTCTTCTGCATTTTCCAAGCTTGAAAAGGAAAATGTAAATTGAACATCAACTCGTCATCATATTAACACTCACATATTAGCTCTATATTTGTCTAGTCATAATAATTTAGCACAAAGAACCACTTCAGATCATAAAACATCTTACATTATTGTAAATCCAGGAAAATGATATTGTAGGATGTTATAACATAAATTCTAGGGGTTGTTTTCATGACTCAAACATGTAACTTAGTATAGGTCATAATAATTCATACAAAATGATATTTATTCTTGTAAACCAAAAAAAAAAAAAAAAAAAAAACTGTGCAGGTGTAATTCCTTGAACTTCCACATTTTCTCCCTTGTTTAATTCATAATTTCTTAGTTCAACCTTTTTCTTTCTTAACATTTCTAATTCTTCAATAGGCCACTGAACCAAATGTTTGCCACTAGGATCAATCCATAATTTACGAGGAAATTATCAAATTAATATAAATAGATTGAGATTTTAGCTAAAATTTAGTGAAAGCTTTGAAATATAGATCTCGATCTTACCAGTGGGATCTAATGTTGTTGTTCAAACCATCTGGCCAAGACCACCCCATAACATGGAATTAAATTAAAAATGATTAGTAGAGGCATTTCAATGCAATTGAAAAAAGTTCTAATATAAGAAAAGAAATAGAATATTACATAAGGACACAAAATAAATATATTAAAAAGAAAATTCAGATCAAATCTCTAACTAATCACAAAGAATACTAAGTTGCACATACATTATGGTCATAATTATTTAAGAGAAGATAAAAACTTATTTGCATGATCAGTTATATCAAATTATACTGTTTTTATCACAACTAAGTGGTAAATTAAGATGAATAGTATTTAACTCTATTTTTTGTGATAACCATGTTTGTTAGGGCATATGTCATCTTCTATTTATTGGTGTAACATGAATAAGGATCATATACAAATATTAAAAACATACATATATATATATATATATATATATATATTATGTGAAAAGAACTAACATGAAATAAATAAAAATATGATTAAGTCACCAACATAATTGTGGTAGAGCGACAAGTACTCTTTTTCAACGTGAATTCGTATGTATCTCGGAATCAAATGTTAATGCCGGGTGAATATGAATATGAATATATACAATTATCCAAACATAAAATAATACAAAACAAATATCAATTTGAGACACAAACTAAAATATATAAAATCATTGGCTTGTCCTGCAAGATCTTTTTTTGTTTGTTCTCGAAACCAAACGGGAGAGACAATTAGAGAGCGAAACATATCATTAATCCAATGTTTAGGAGGCTGGAAGTGATATCTCATTCTAAATAAGTTTTTAACTAATTTAGAACTAGAGGATTGTAACCTCCTAAATTCTTCATGTGAAGAATTAGCTTCGTTACTGCAGAAAAATATCATAAATAAAAAAGCGCAAAGACAACTCTTTCTTAAGAATTCCATTTTGACAGAAAAAATGTTCTTCTTTTTTACTCTAACTTTGATTGAGAAAAAACTAATAAAGAAGTTGAAAAGATGTGAAGAGGATTTATAGAGAGAAAAAATAGAGATAGAATCACCAAACAGAATACCAAAAAATAAGTATGAGATTATTATCATAAAATTTAGAAAGATATAGTCAACCAAAGGAATAGTAAAAATAAAGCTGATATTGTTATATAAAATTTAGGAACTAAAAGTTAATCTTAGATTTATCTGTTTTGGAAAAAATTATTTGGCTAATTTTTCTCCTATAATTTTGACTGAACAATGTATTTTAGTTCTACAGTCCAAACTTTTATAAGGTAAAACACTTATATTAATTTATCATATCATGGGGAGTTGAGATCAATATATAAAAAGTGCAAATTAGAAAGCTCCATACACGTTTTTCCAAGTTAACCTATTGTATATCATTTCACATTTTAGTTTGACTATCCAAATTCTGTAAAATTTGACCTTTCATTTTCACTTAGGAATTTTTTTTCATTATTTCAAATACTTGGGAAATTTTTTTCATTATTTCAAATGCTTTTAATTTGTTAGAATTAAAGCAGGTAATATTGAATTTGGAATTCTCAAGAATTTATTAAGATACATGTATTTAAAATATTTACATTATACAAAATTAATTTGATTCATTTAGTTATATATTTATAAGTCTATATTCGATTTTACAAATTTAATTACTCTTTAATCTAGATTTTCTTTTTTCTACCATGTAGTAATAGTCAGGGAAAATGTTATAGTTAACAATTTCAAGTTTGCATAAGCCTGATTTGAAAATAGTTTTGACGTTTTTTTTAAAGAAAAAGTGGAAATGGAGTCAACAATAGAATAATAAAAAAATAAGGTTGATATTGTTGTTATTAAATTTAGGAACAACTGGAAATTTAGGAATGATATAGTCAATCAAAAAATAAGGTTAAGATTGTTGTTATAAATTTTAGGAACCAATCCAAAATAATAATAAATGTTAATTGAACAATGTGTTTTTTCTCCTACAATTGTGATTGACAATGTATGTTTTTCATTTATTTTTTAAATCGGATTTACATGAGAGATGAGATCACACAGGGTTAAAAAGTTGAATGAAATATTTGAAAGATCAAATAACACAAATTCAAAGTATTTTCTCTAACCATTTAAATTTGAAGATGAAATCACATCAAGGGTGACTCATTAAAATTAGTAGCGTAATACTAACTTCTAATAAAACACTTCAATATTTTAATAGAATTATGCAAATAATTAGTCACTTTTTTTAATTCAAACTTATTGTATGTTATGTAGTAGTTTTACGAGGTATAATGATTTTAAGTTTATAACAAAAATTTAATAGTAATAACAATATTAGGCTTATTTCAAATTAATAAGATGTTAACCATATGTTTATTATTAGTAATATGAAGATATAAGTAATTTAATTCAAAGTCTAAAATATTTTTACGATTGAAAAAAAAACAATCTTTCTTTCCTTATTTCTTTTATAAAAATTTAATTCAACGCTTAAAACTAATTCATAAGACGTGAATTATTTAAACCATATAAGGGGACAACACCTTATTGATCAACCATTGTGGGATATACACTTTAACACAACTTGGAATCCAACATTAGGTAAACCAATTATAAAAGATGAATACCATGTTAAAAAAATAGATTGTTGACTAGCTTACTCAATCGCAAAAGTTAGTTCTAGAGGTGAAGATTTGTCAAGATCATATAAAGAAAAAATACTTTATTTTCGGAACGAGTGTGAGATATCTCACAATGTGTATTGCATTATGCAATTCTAATAGCAAATAATTTGAGGACGAGATGGGGAGGGAGGGGGAGGGGTATTTATGAATGTCGAAATAATCTGGGGAGATATTGAGAGAAAGTAATAGTATTTACTCAAACACTATAGTGAAAGTGTGTTGAATCTAGAACAGACAGTAAACTCCTTTATAATGGACGTTTTATTTTGTTTCTACTGATGACAGACCAAAACGACACAATATGTGTTGTGATGTGAAGAGATTTACTTGGAGAAATTGGAGGAACATGTATCACACGTGTAAGTGTAAATATGAGAAACTCCCACATGAATATTCTACCATAATGGGAATTCAAGAATCGGTAAATGAAATTTTAATGAATTTGAAAGAAATTGTATTGGGAAGTAATCTATATGGAACTTTTGACGCGTCTATTTGTGTCAAAGGTCTTAGATATGTAACTGCTCAAAATATCATATTACCACCTTATGTAGAAATCGTTGATAATACACAACATTAGCTAGTTTAAGATGACTAATTGATTTTTGTATTGGATAACAAATAGTCAAATAGTGAGAAATACCACCGGTCTTTTAGGCCGGACACCTACAATAGTATTATATGATTATTATTTCTGACTAAAATTATAGAGTAATTCACTTGCAGCACCAGACTCACCAATCGAAGCTACTAGTAATCCCGAGGGGGAGACATCCTCTTATAATAGTTAGCAATGTTGAACAATCGAGATATCGGTCTGAGGTCTTGCTAATTAAATCTTTGCCCCAGAGGGAGGACGCTTATGAATAGTTGAACCAGGAGACTATTTTGGTCAAAGATAAAACTTTTATTTTCTTGTCTATCGAATATTTATGATTTTGTTATTTTTTTAAAATGAAAATCGATTCTGGCATTAATTATTGGATTTGAATGCTTACATATTGGTCTAGTTTAATTTTCATTAACCATAGAAATTGTTATTAATATTAGAGTGTGGAGAATATTACATAACATTAATAAGTTGTATACACCAAACATAGTTCACGTTGAACCTCTATAATGTCCAATAAGTAGAGTTTTATGTGGTCAAATACATCGGAAAAGAGATGAAGACGAAATATTATGTAGTTATGAATCTAGTCTCGACATCAGTCCGTGAAAGCTTTTAATCTCAACCCTTTCTTTTTAGTCTTTTCTGCATTTTGGCATCAAGAGGATAAAACGATTGCAAAGAAAGCTCTTGATTTTTCTATATTGCTCGAAAAAAGTTTAATTTCATTTCATTGATTTGCAAGTATATAAGTCCTTTATTTGTTTGTGCCCCATATATACACACAAGAAATAAGTAAACATTTGTATATTTTGATATGAAATAAGAACTCGAAAGATAATTACACTATATATCAAGGAGTCATCGATTCAATTAAATAGGAAAAGAAGAATATTTTATTTCATGACTCATAGAAGTAGTGAATCTGTACAAGCTTGATTAAAAAAAAGGCCAACATGAAAAGAGAATGAAAATTGAACGCAATTATGTTTTCTTCTTTTCTCCTAGGATTTTTCAGTTTTACATGTCGGCTTTATCCATGCTCCAGGCATCAAGAGTGTCAATTTTGACTGTCTCAGTACCATTATTGAAAGCAAACAAATGTGTGTCACCATAGATGGATAAAGCTGGATAAACTCGTGATGTAATACATGTCTTTCCACCAGCACCAAAACTTGCGACCACGGAGTGATCAATCTGAAAAAATAATTAAACTACTTGTCAATGCGACAAAAAAAGAAAAATGAGTTGAAATATAAGTTTTAAGTGTATTTTATAGGAAAAAAGTACCAAAGAAAGTTTACCAAACTCCTTAGTGACAACTTTTTGTCTGTTAGATCAACATCGACATACCCAGCAAATGAGGGTTTGAACATCTTTTTGTGATTCCTAACGCTTGACCTGTCACAGAAAAAAATAGAATGATGAGGTTAGCCAAATACAAAAGCATAAAGATAACAAATCTTTTTATAGTTATAATTATTTGATATCCAAAACTCATTTGCATTGCGTTAGACCCATTTAATAGGAGGAGAGATACTTGCTAATAAGAAAAGTGTGATCATTAGACAAACCTTGAGGCATCAGAGCACATGAGAACCTTGTATTTGTCTTGATTTTTAAACACTCGAAAGAATACAGGTGTATACTCTTCCAAGTTTTCAGAAGATAATGTTAGGAGTCCAAATGGACCAAGTCCACCTTGAACTGTCGAACCCCTAATTGCACATACATCTTCGGCATAAGATCAACCCAACTAGGATCAAATTCTTCTGCATTTTCCAAACTTGAAAAGGAAAATGTAACTTCAACATCAGCCTGTCATTATATTAACACTCACAAATTAGCTATAAATTGGTCTTGGTACAAAAATTTCATACAAAAAATTAATTCAAATCATAAACCTGTCAAACCTGGGCAGGTGTGATTCCTTGAACTTCTATATTTTCTCCCTTGTTCAATTTGTAATTTCTTAGCTCGACCTTTTTCTTTCTCAGGGTTTCTAATTCTTCAATAGGCCATTGGACTAAATGTTTACCACTAGGATCAATCCATAATTTACGAGGAATAGCCTGAATTCCAGACCATCCTTTGTAGATGTCATCTGTTGGAAAAACATCGGATTCGTTGCACCATCCCATCAAAATTCTTCGATTCTTGCTAGGATCATAGAAAGTTTTTGATGCATAAAAATTACCATAATCCAGTCTCAATCCGTGATATCCTTCGATCATTGTATCGTCCGGAACATATCTATCTTTTTTCGTGTCATAAGTACCAATTGTGTAATAGTCCCATCTGGTATCATCCAGACTGACTTTCAGAACATGTTTAATTTTTTTGCCAATAACTGATGTGTCCAAACCATCTGTATTCTCCAATGATACTGGAAAAAAATCAACACATTCCCAATTTCCAGTTTTAGCAGCTGAATGGAATGGGTGTTGGGCTTTGGTCCATTTCATGAAGTCCCTACTCCGGTACAATATTGCTAATCCTCTCTTGTTTTTTCTAAGGCTACCAACCAACATTCTCCAACTCCCATCTTGACCTAACCAAGCTGTAGTTGGGTCACGAAATTTGGTCTTGTTGATGCTTTCGTCAGCGACTACTAACGGATTGTTATCAGGTTTGATCCACTTACGTAGAAATGGATCAGACAAGTTAGCTGGTATTGCATAATTTTGTACTTGAGTTTGTTCGTCATCCACTATTCCAGTGTAGAGAATAACAGGCTTATTCCCCGGAAGAATAGTGGTTGATCCAGACCAAGTACCATATTTGTCGAACACTTCTGATGGATAAATTGCATGCTCTAAATTGATCCAGTTAATCATGTCAATGGATACTGAATGAGCCCAAACAATATTGCCCCACACTTCTCCTTTTGTATTGTACTGGTAAAATAGATGATAGATACCATTGTAATACATTGGACCTATTAAAAAAAATTAATATAAATAAATTGAGATTTAGGTAAAAATATAGTGAAAACTAATAAATATAAAACTCGATCTTACCAGTGGGATCTAATGTTGTTGTTGGGACCATCCGGCCAAGACCACCACATAAAAAGGAATTAAATTAAAATGATTAGTAAAAGCATTTCATTGCAATTGAAAAAATATCACAAAGCAGAGTTAGTTGCATATATATTATATCATGTAAAAACTTGTTTGCATCAATTATATAAAATAATACTAATTTTTATCAAGATTAAAAGAGAATGATTGTTTAACTATTGTTTGTGATAATCATATTTTTTACAGTACATCTCCTCATATATTTATTAATTAGTATCATCACGAATAAGGATCATATACAAGTATTAAAGCATATATTATACGAATAAGGATCACCTTATTATGTTAAATAACTATAATGAAATAATTAAATAAAAAGAAAAAGGACAATCAAATATGAATAAGCAGCTAAAAGCACACATGCATGTTAGTTTATTTTTGCCGAGTTCAATTATTAAAATTTTAGTAATTTTTTCACATATGTGTGGATTAAATTATTAAAATTTTAATAAATATTAAATTTGAAAAGTCTTGAACTATTAAATTTAAATATTGAACTATCTCTCCCAAATAAGTGAACACATTTAAAATATTATAAATTAATAATATAATATTTCAGAAAATTTGTGTTTCAAACACTAAAATAAAAGAAGAAGAAAAGGACAAGTAAAATAATAAGGTTCCTTCGATTTATATTTTACATGAACTCAAACGTTATATATTAGATCCTACATATGAATATGAATATGAATATGAATAGTCCATATATATTGTATAGCGGAGTGGATTAGAGAAAAAGACATACCATTGATCCAGTGCTTAGGAGGTCTGAAGTGAAATTTAGGTCTTAAGATTTTTTTTACCACATTATGACTGGTAGACTGTAGCTTTCGATTTATTTCATGTGACGCATGAACCTCAAAAAATACAAGAAAAAACATAAATAGAAAAAGGCAAAGAGATCGATTCTTTAAAATCACCATTCTGACGAACAAACTTTCTTCTTTTTAAATCTAATTCAGAGAAAATAGAAACTGATGAAAAAGTTGAAAGAGTGTGAAGAATATTTATAGAGAAAGGTAGAGATAAAGTCAACAATAGAATAATAATTTTAAAAAAATATATTGATATTGTTGTTATAGAATTTAGGAACATCTGTAGATATAGTCAATCAACAAAATAGGAAAAATATGATTGATATGGTTGTTATAGAATTTAGGAAAAGCAAAAGATATAGTCAATCAACAAAATAGAGGGTCTGTTTTGGTACGTTGTGTCAAAATAACTGCCTTTTTGGCACCAGACTCTTGTAATCTGTACAGTGTCTAACACAGTCTCTGAGTTCATGTAGTTAATTGCATGACCAAAGTGACCATCTGTACTTATTTTTTCTTCTTGAATTTTTATGACACAATGGCAGTAGCTATGGGGTATGGCGTATGGGTGGCAAATTTGTCACAAAACCATGTAACTAGCTTGACCCGCTCATGTTTTAATGGGTTTTGCTAGAGTGAGAAAAGGAAAAAGGTTCGAATATGCTGTCGAACTTTGAGAAAAAGCTCATATATGTCATTCGTTAATAGTTTAGCTTATCTGTGCCATTTTCATTTGAGAAAAGGCTCATTTATGTCATTACTAGATAATAGCACGGGCCCAATAATATAAATGGTATGTTTTGGGGCAAATAACCGAGTTTTTGAAGCGATTGTTTGCGTGGATAAAGGAATAAGTTTTTTTATCACAAATTTGTACTTTCTTTGACGCTATTTAAGGCATAATAAGACTACCCACATACAACATTTTGTAAATATTTTATGTTGTCAATTATCATGATTTATAGTATTTTTACGATAGATTCACTTCAAGAATCAGTGGAATTTTTTGTATTTTTTTCAAAACATATTTTATGTTGTCAATTATCAAGATTTATAGTATTTTTACGCAATTTTTAAATATATATAAAAAAGACAAATAAATTAAAATGGACCCAATATATGTTATTTTTGTTGTCTCAATTTATGTGACACAAATGAAATTTGGAAAGTCATCCAAATTTTCATATTTTTTTTTAAAAAATGTTTTAAGTTATTAATTATTGTGATTTATAATATTTTTATGTAATTTTGAAATAACGTACATTACTGGTCACTTTGTCCTAATTTTAAAAAATGTTTTAAGTTATTAATTATTGTGATTTATAATATTTTTATGTAACTTTGAAATAACGTACATTATTGGTCACTTTGTCCTAATTTATGTGATATTGATAAAATTACAAAATTAACCCTTTTAAAATGTCTTTAAGATATTTTAAGTTGTTAATTATTATTATTTATAATACTTTTTTGGTAATTTTAAAATGATATATGTTATTTTTTCTGTTCCAATATATGTGAGCCTGATAGAATTCTGAGAGTCAACCTATTTTATTATATAACTTTTAAATATTTTAAATTGGTAATTATTGTAATTTTTAATGTTTTTTAAGTCATTTGTAAATGGTATATGTTGCTTCCTTGATTGGGACTTTTCCATTTGTGATATATATATATATATATTATTTTAAAAGGGAGTTTATGCCCAAGTTCTACTATATTTATATATTATACTTGGGCATAAACTCCCTTTTAAAAGTCCCACAAGTATAATATATAATATTTAAGATTGGAAAAAGTCCCAATCTTGAATATTATACATTATACTTGGCCCTAAACTCTCTTTTATAATATAGTAGAATTTGTTACCTGAAATGGCATAAATGAGCCAAATTTTTATTAGATGACATATATGAGTCTTTTTTCAAAGTTTGATGAAATATTTGAGCATTTTTCCCTTTTTAAAAATGATTAATTAATGACGTGACCGAATCATAAGTGACCACGTGTAAAAAATAGTTCAGCAAAATCGGAACTATTTTCAATTCACAAATAATGGCATGGATGAACCTTTTCTCAAACGGAAACGATATAAATAAATCAAACTTTTAATGGATGACATAGATGAGGATTTTCTCAAAATTCGATAGCATATTTGAGTTTTTTCCCGGTATAATATATTTGATCAATTTATTTTGATCCGTTTTACTTCAGTCCAAATCCATCCATTTGTCCATTCTAACAATAGCTACCACTCTCCAACTTTACATTTTTCTTTCAAAATTAAGGACATAGATTTCTTGGAATACAAGAATTAACTATACCAACAACAACCAAATAAATAAATAAACTATGCAGAAGAATTTGAATTATATTATAGGACCACAACTCCATGACTTTTTTTTTTCCTTTCATTTTTCCTGATATTTAATTAGTGGCTCAAAAGTTATTGGAAATTTCTTCTCTTTTGTGGAATATTTTTCTAACGTCTAAAAGGGGTCATTCACTATTTACAACACTTATCCACTCTAGTGCTACTTACTTTAGTTAAATTGACTCTCGATAAAAGAGATAAGTATCTTAAAATGGAAGGAATATATACTTTTTATATACTCCATCCGTTTCACAAAGAATGATCTAGTTTAACTTGATACAGAATTTAGGAAAATAAAAAAGACTTTTGAATCTTGTGGTCTTAAATTAAAGTTATGTCAAATGTACAAAATTGTCCTTTAATCTTGTGGCTTTAAACATGCCACGTGAAAAGCTGAAATTAAAATGTTACCAAAATAAGAAAGATGTCATTCTTTTTGAAACAAACTAAAAAGGAAAGAAGGTCATTATTTTTGAAACGAAAGGAATAATAATTTTTTTTTCATATATTTACAAAAGATATTATTTATAATTTTTTGAGCTTGAACTTAATAATATTTTAATCTAATAGCATACTCGAAAAATGCACAACATTTATGTTGACACCCCATTTATAATCTTTTCTCTATCATAAATCATATATGACTGTCATATAAAATGAAACGGAAGAAATACTATATTAGCTAATTGCTTAATTATGTTCTAATCGATCCAATCACCATCAAAATTCTCACAATTTAGTGGAGGAAACATGTAATAAAATTTAAAACCATAGTACTAAGACAAAGGAAGGTCATTTTTTAAATTATCACTTATCAGGCAAAGACAATTCTTTTACTTTCACAATTTCAATTTAGGTGACATTTTTTATTTTTTTATTTTTTATTTTGATCGATCTAAAAAAAGATAATAATAGACGAGAGGGAATTGCTGGGATGGTAAGCACCCCTCACTTCCAACCCAAAGGTTGCGAGTTCGAGTCAGCAAGGGAGCAAAAGGGGGAAAAAAAGATAATAATATATCTTTGCTAAATAAGGGGACAAAAAAGATAATAATATATCTTTTCATATTTAACAGTAACAATTTAACTTCAAATTTAATATTTTTCTCTTTCATGTAGCCACATAAATTTCTATAATTTATTTTAGAATACAAATTTCAAAAGTTCTCATTTTTTTAAATTTTATACTCAATGGAATACTTTCACGTAAATTGAAACGAAAAGCTTTTTTTTTTAAATATGGTCCCCATTGTCCAACGATAAGAAAGTGTCACCCTTCCTTCAACTTGTACTTTACGCTTGACTTTAAGCAACTAATTAACTATTCTTAAACGTCAATTAAAATGAGATTAGTGCCGCTGACGATATTATAGTGACAGCATGTGCATACGTTAGCAGCAACGTGTAGTACCTTCTTGACGCTCTCTGTAGCGCGTGTATCTAATCTCTACCCATTTTCCATGCAAAGATCAAAAGTGACCCCACAGTAGTTTTTTTTCTTCGACAAGGTACATAATTACTTTTGCTAGCTTTAAGATAAATTTTTATATATATACATATTTATTAATTATTATTTTGATGAATAGTTAATTATGTCAATTTTTCTTTTAACAGGCGAAGACGAGGTACATAGTGTCCGTTTGGATTGACTTATTTTAGGTATTTTTAAGTCAAAATAATTTTTACGCAGTTTTGAAGTGTTTTGGTAAAGTTAAAAGGTGCTTATAAGCACTTAATTTTAAGTCAAAATAACAAAAATAAGCCAAAAGTTATAAGAGCTTGTTTGGATGGGCTTTTAAGCTGGTCAAACTGGCTTAAAAGCCAGTTTTTGACTTATTAGAGTGTTTGGCAATTATCAAAATGACTTATTTTAAGTCAAAAATGACTTATTTTAAGCCAAAAGCTAAAAGCTAGGGGGGGAGCTTTTTTTTTTTTTTAACTTAAAAGCATTTTTATGTTGACCAAGTATATTACCTTTTTGCCCTTAATTCTTTTATACAATTTCCAAATTGCCCATATTGAATTATTATTATTATTATTATTATTATTATTATTATTATTATTATTATTATTATTACTATTACTATTACTATTACTACTACTATTATTATTATTATTATTTTATTATTATTATTATTATAATAATTATAATAATAATAATAAATATTATTATTATTATTACTATTACTATTATTATTATTATTATTATGTGTATTATTATTATAATAATTATTATTACTATTACTATTACTATTATTATTATTATTATTATTATTATTATTATTATTACTATTACTATTATTATTATTATTATTATTATTATTATTATTATTATTATTTTATTATTATTATTATTTCTGAAATATGAATTTATATTCCTCTTATAAGGTGGTAAAGAAATATGTGAATGATAGAAAAATATTATTACTTATGGATGTAAAACATAAATTAATTTTGTTTTAATTTTTTTTTTAAGTATAAAAACCTTAAATTAATCAACTTTTTATCATGTTAACAGCTTAAAGGGTATTTCAGACATTTTGATAAAAAAAAGTGTTTACCAGCACTTATTTGCCAAACACATCAACAACTTTTTTTTCAACTGCAGCACTTTTATCCAAACACATAACTACTTATTTTAAAAATAAGTTCCAGCACTTTAAAAAGTTACTTTTTAAAAGTTACTTTTTTTAAGTCAATCCAAACGGGCTCTAAGTTAGAAATCCTAACTTATGGCTTTCGGCTTATAAGTCATAAGCCAAAAGTCAATCCAAACAGACCCTTATAATCAAACCCAATATTTATTGCATAGAACAGATATAGGTTCAATTATTAGAAAAAAAGAGAAGTCAAATTCATTTAATTTCAAATTTCATCATCCGATTAGTATTTTGTTACTCCCAATTTAAATATTTTAGTTTGATTGAATACGGAATTCAAGAAATAAATGAATTTTTTTAAATTTTGTGGTTTATACTTGTTGGCTATTGAAAATGAAAAACTTAATAAATATTTTTTTAAAAAAAATACTCTATTTGTCTCAATTTATGTGTCACCTTTCAAATTTTGAAGATTGAACAAGTCTTTTTAGGATTGTAATATATATATATATGAATTATCAATATTGTGACTTATAGTATTTTTACTAGTTTTCAAATATGTAAATTTTAAATAATATTTCCTTGTCTCAATTTATGTGTCACATTTTGATTTTCGAGAGTCAAACAATTTAAGTTACTTGAGAATTTACTCATGAAATCTTCAAATTTTTTTAAAATAAAAATTTATATATTTGTAAACTACGTAAAAAATACTATAAGTCACAATAATTGACAATTCAAAATATTTAAAAGATATATAAAGATTTACGATCAAATATCCACTTATTTGAATCTCAAAATTTAAAATATGTTACATAAATTGTAATAGAGACAAAAGTTAAAAGACTAAAATAACACTTAACAACCAAAACAACCTCAATCAGTGCGCGTGGGCTTTGTATTTCCACAAGCTAAGCATGAATTTTCCTAGAAATTTTCTTTTAAATCTTTTCCCTTTTGCGTATAAATAAAGCTCTCTCATCTAATCCTCAATAGAGTCTTATAAAAAAATTATAATATGAAGTCATCTTTGTTAAAAAACAAAACGTCTGATCTAGAGAAAATAATAGTAGAGTTGAATCGTGGCCGGGAATTTACGTGTCGGCTAAGAGAGATAATAAAGAAGCATGTAGATCATGTAGATGATGAAGATGCATATACGTTGGTTGGAAAAATAATGAGTTCATTTTGTGCGACTCTATCGATATTAAGCTCTAATGAAGACTCATCAAGTAGTAGTTGCAAGATTTCATTGTTGAAAGATCGAAGAGGACGATACAAGAGAAGGTGATTATATTCTACTATATATGTTACGATACTGTTTAATTGAACATGAAGTTTTAAAATAAAAATTTAAACATATTCATACCAAAACTATACTTTCTTTTGTTTCAAGATGTCTTTCTTTATTTCGATATCACATAAGATCGAAGAAGTATATATTTATATTTCTATGGCTATAATTAACAACATGAATGAGGAATATATGCATGTTATTAAAAGTAAAATAGGAAGTATATATTATAAAAAAAAATTTAAAAGTTATTTATATTATTTATAGATATTAATTTGGGGAAAATCTGATTGCAGGAGAACTTTAGAGACAAGCGTAAAAGAAACTTCAACTTTGGTGTATGATGGCCATGCTTGGAGAAAATATGGTCAAAAAAAGATCCTTAATGACAAATATCCAAGGTTTGACCTCACAATATATATATATATATATATTATTTTTAATACTATTAGATCACTCTAATGATATTTATAGGTAATTAAGTTTTCTTATGATGTGGAATATGTAATTATAATAGAACCTGCAACATATATAAGTAAAGATAACTTAGATGGTATAATTTTTTTTTTATAACCAGTGCATGCATATGATTAAGAATCTTTATTAATTATGAAAAAAGATTTAAATGTTTGAACTTTAAGAAAAGACTCATTTATGTCATCTATTAAAAGTTTGATTCATCTGTGTCATTTTTGTTTGAGAAAATGTTCATTCATTCCATTATTTGTTAACTGAAATGACATAGATGAACCAAACTTTTAACAAATGACATAAATGAACCTTTCGAAAAAAGTTTTTACTCTACTTCTCTAAGGTAGGGGTAAGATGTGCATATTCAATTCTAGACGCTACATATACGTGAAATTACATTAAATGTATTATTATCATCGTTGTCATTGTACTATGCATTTGTATATAGTTTAATTTTTTTTTGTTGCTAATTAGTGATTTTGACATATAAATATACATATTAATAAAAAATGCAGGAATTATTTTAGGTGCACTCATAAATTTGATCAAGGTTGTCAAGCAAACAAACAGGTGCAAAGAATTCAAGAAAATCCACCACTATTTAGGATCACTTATTATGGTCATCACACTTGCAAAACTTGTCCTAAAGTTTCTCAAATGATATGTGATTCTCCAAATGATCATGAAGATTCTAATTCAGTCTTACTTAACTTTAATTCTACCAATAATAATTATAAAAATCATCACCATTTTTTGGGTATGATGGTGGAAACTGTTGATTTGTCTTTTGAATTTTAAACATACATATTGGGCTTTAATTTTTTTGGAGGGGAGTCTTATTGGATCAACGGTATAAAAGTTGTCTCAAATAATTTATAAGTGATAGATTCGAATAGTGAAAGCAGCTATTGTTACTGTAGTAGAATAAGTTGTTGACATTACATTCCTTGAAGTACAATCCTTTTTCATGACGTACCTTGTGTAAACTTTAATATGTATTTTTTCGTGTAGATTGTTGATTGTGGGGGTGGGGTGGGGTGGGTTAATGGAATTTGTGTAAATATTTTGTATAATGTTATGTACTTTGGAATGAGAATAATTTTGGCTACATTTATATATAATTCCTTTTCCTTTCGATCTTAATTTTTTTCTCTAACAAAACTTTTGTCTAGTTTAGTTTAGTTATTGTTTATCATAGGAATTGTTATTATTTTTATTATTATAGTGTGGATAAATTTCACATGACACTTTAAGTTGCATACCATAGGAGAAGGTTAAAGACCGAAAAAAATTTCTTATCTAAAGGTAGTTGCTACTTTAGTCTAGACATCAATCCATGAAAGTTTTCAAGGAGAAATTTTCGACTTCATTACATTGAGTTACACGTATATAAGTCTTTTATTTGTCTATAGTTCATATATATATGCAAGGAATAAGTAAACATTTGAGTATTTTGATATGAAATAAGAACTCAATAGAAAGATAATTGCATTCTATATTAAGCGTCATCAATTCAATTTAATAGAAAAGAAGAATATTTCATTCATGCTTTGCTAGAAATAGCAAATTTGTACAAGTTCTCATCCCAAAAAAGGGCCAACACAGAAAAAGAAAGAAAAATTCAAAGCACTTATGTTTTAAATCTATCTCTCGGATTTAGCCATGTTCCAGGCATTAAGAGCCTCAATTTTGACTGTTTCGGTACCATTGTTGAAAGCAAACAAATGTGTGTCTCCATAGATGGCTAATGATGGATAAACTCTTGATGTAATGCATGTCTTTCCACCTTCACCGAAACTTTCAACCACTGAGTGATCAATCTGAAGAAAAAAATCAACTAATTGTCAATACGACACAAAAGAAAAATGAGTTGAAATATGATTTTTTTAGTGCATTTGATATGAAAAAATTACCAAAGAAAGTTTACCAAACTTCGTAACGACAATCTTTGTCGGTTAGATTTATATCAACATATCCAGCAAAAGATGATTTATACATCTTTTTATGATTTCTAACGCTTGACCTAAATAAAATGGCAAGGTTATCCAAATGCAAAAGTATAAAGATAATAATACTTTTCATGTTCATAATTATTTGATATCAAGAACTCAATGGCCCAACTAACTTAAATCCACATCTTATAAGATTCGTTAAACAGGCAAAGCATTCTCTATGAGTATTTTTACATTCCCAAACTTTAAATCTGAGATCTCTGATTTAGGGGGAGGGATCTCATCATAATACTTGCTGATAAAAAAAAGTGATCAAAAGACAAACCTTGAGGCATCAGAACACATGAGAACCTTGTATTTATCTTGAGTCTTAAACACTCTGAAGAATACAGGTGTATACTCTTCCAGATTTTCAGAAGACAATGTTAGAATTCCAAATGGACCAAGTCCACCTTGAACTGTCAAACCCCTAATGACACATACATCTTGGGCATAAAGATCAGCCCAACTAGGATCAAATTCTTCTGCATTTTCCAAACTTGAAAAGGAAAATGTAACTTCAACATCAACCTGTCATCATATTAAAAGTGCAAATTAGAAAGCTCCATACACGTTTTTCCAAGTTAACCTATTGTATATCATTTCACATTTTAGTTTGACTATCCAAATTCTGTAAAATTTGACCTTTCATTTTCACTTAGGAATTTTTTTTCATTATTTCAAATACTTGGGAAATTTTTTTCATTATTTCAAATGCTTTTAATTTGTTAGAATTAAAGCAGGTAATATTGAATTTGGAATTCTCAAGAATTTATTAAGATACATGTATTTAAAATATTTACATTATACAAAATTAATTTGATTCATTTAGTTATATATTTATAAGTCTATATTCGATTTTACAAATTTAATTACTCTTTAATCTAGATTTTCTTTTTTCTACCATGTAGTAATAGTCGGGGAAAATGTTATAGGTTTAACAATTTCAAGTTTGCATAAGCCTGATTTGAAAATAGTTTTGACGTTTTTTTTAAAGAAAAAGTGGAAATGGAGTCAACAATAGAATAATAAAAAAATAAGGTTGATATTGTTGTTATTAAATTTAGGAACAACTGGAAATTTAGGAATGATATAGTCAATCAAAAAATAAGGTTAAGATTGTTGTTATAAATTTTAGGAACCAATCCAAAATAATAATAAATGTTAATTGAACAATGTGTTTTTTCTCCTACAATTGTGATTGACAATGTATGTTTTTCATTTATTTTTTAAATCGGATTTACATGAGAGATGAGATCACACATGGTTAAAAAGTTGAATGAAATATTTGAAAGATCAAATAACACAAATTCAAAGTATTTTCTCTAACCATTTAAATTTGAAGATGAAATCACATCAAGGGTGACTCATTAAATTAGTAGCGTAATACTAATTCTAATAAAACACTTCAATATTTTAATAGAATTATGCAAATAATTAGTCACTTTTTTTAATTCAAACTTATTGTATGTTATGTAGTAGTTTTACGAGGTATAATGATTTTAAGTTTATAACAAAAATTTAATAGTAATAACAATATTAGGCTTATTTCAAATTAATAAGATGTTAACCATATGTTTATTATTAGTAATATGAAGATATAAGTAGTTTAAT
Organism: Solanum verrucosum; assembly: GCF_900185275.1. Taxonomy (NCBI): domain Eukaryota; kingdom Viridiplantae; phylum Streptophyta; class Magnoliopsida; order Solanales; family Solanaceae; genus Solanum; species Solanum verrucosum. Next base: position 82,256 of record NW_026020112.1, on the reverse strand, counting down.
TCAAAGTCTAAAATATTTTTACGATTGAAAAAAAAACAATCTTTCTTTCCTTATTTCTTTTATAAAGATTTAATTCAACGCTTAAAACTAATTCATAAGACGTGAATTGTTTAAACCATATAAGGGGACAACACCTTATTGATCAACCATTGTGGGACATACACTTTAACACAACTTGGAATCCAACATTAGGTAAACCAATTATAAAAGATGAATACCATGTTAAAAGAATAGATTGTTGACCAGCTTACTCAATCGTAAAAGTTAGTTCTAGAGGTGAAGATTTGTCAAGATCATATAAAGAAAAAATACTTCATTTTCGGAACGAGTGTGAGATATCTCACAATGTGTATTGCATTATGCAATTCTAATAGCAAATAATTTGAGGACGAGATGGGGGGGAGGGGTATTTATGAATGTGGAAATAATCTGGGGAGATATTGAGAGAAAGTAATAGTATTTACTCAAACACTATAGTGAAAGTGTGTTGAATCTAGAACAGACAGTAAACTCCTTTATAATGGACGTTTTTTTTTGTTTCTACTGATGACAGACCAAAACGACACAATATGTGTTGTGATGTGAAGAGATTTACTTGGAGAAATTGGAGGAACATGTATCACACGTGTAAGTGTAAATATGAGAAACTCCCACATGAATATTCTACCATAACGGGAATTGAAGAATCGGTAAATGAAATTTTAATGAATTTGAAAGAAATTGTATTGGGAAATAATCTATATGGAACTTTTGACGCGTCTATTTGTGTCAAAGGTCTTAGATATGTAACTGCTCAAAATATCATATTACCACCTTATGTAGAAATTGTTGATAATACACAACATTAGCTAGTTTAAGATGACTAATTGATTTTTGTATTGGATAACAAATAGTCAAATAGTGAGAAATACCACCGGTCTTTTAGGCCGGACACCTACAATAGTATTATATGATTATTATTTCTGACTAAAATTATAGAGTAATTAACTTGCAGCACCAGACTCAACAATCGAAGCTACTAGTAATCCCGAGGGGGAGACATCCTCTTATAATAGTTAGCAATGTTGAACAATCGAGACATCGGTCTGAGGTCTTGCTAATTAAATCTTTACCCCAGAGGGAGGAGGCTTATGAATAGTTGAACCAGGAGACTATTTTGGTCAAAGATAAACTTTTATTTTCTTGTCTATCGGATATTTATGATTTTGTTATTTTTTTAAAAATGAAAGTCGATTCTAGCATTAATTATTGGATTTGGATGTTTACATATTGATCTAGTTTAATTTTCGTTAACCATAGGAATTGTTATTAATATTAGAGTGTGGAGAATATTACATAACATTAATAAGTTGTATACACCAAACATAGTTCACGTTGAACCTCTATTATGTCCAATAAGTAGAGTTTTATGTGGTCAAATACATCGGAAAAGAGATGAAGACGAAATATTATCCTTATCTAAGTGTAGTTATGAATCTAGTCTCGACATCAGTCCGTGAAAGCTTTTAATCTCAACCCTTTCTTCTTAGTCTTTTTTGCATTTTGGCATCAAGAGGATAAAACGATTGCAAAGAAATCTCTTGATTTTTCTATATAGCTAGAAAAAAGTTTAATTTCATTTCATTGATTTGCAAGTATATAAGTCCTTTAATTGTTTGTGCCTCATATATACACACAAGAAATAAGTAAACATTTGTGTATTTTGATATGAAATAAGAACTCGGTAGAAAGATAATTGCACTATATATCAAGGCGTCATCAATTCGATTAAATAGGAAAAGAAGAATATTTTATTTCATGACTCATAGAAGTAGTGAATCTGTACAAGCTTGATTAAAAAAAATGCCAACATGAAAAGAGAAATGAAAATTGAACGCAATTATGTTTTCTTCTTTTCTCCTATGATTTTTTAGTTTTACATGTCGGCTTTATCCATGCTCCAGGCATCAAGAGTATCAATTTTGACCGTCTCAGTACCATTATTGAAAGCAAACAAATGTGTGTCACCATAGATGGATAAAGCTGGATAAACTCGTGATGTAATACATGTCTTTTCACCAGCACCAAAACTTGCGACCACAGAGTGATCAATCTGAAAAAATAATAAACTACTTGTCAATGCGACAAAAAAGAAAAATGAGTTTGAAATATAAGTTTTAAGTGTATTTTATAGGAAAAAAGTACCAAAGAAAGCTTACCAAGCTCCTTAGTGACAACTTTTTGTCTGTTAGATCAACATCGACATACCCAGCAAATGAGGGTTTGAACATCTTTTTGTGATTCCTAACGCTTGACCTGTCGCAAAAAAAAAATAGAATGATAAGGTTAGCCAAATACAAAAGCATAAAGATAACAAATCTTTTTATAGTTATAATTATTTGATATCCAAAACTCATTTGCATTGCATTAGACCCATTTAATAGGAGGAGCGCTTTTCTATAAGTATTTTTTTCATTTCGAAAATTTAAACCTGAGATCTCTCTAGTTTAAGGGGAGAGATACTTGCAAATAAGAAAAGTGTGATCAATAGACAAACCTTGAGGCATCAGAGCACATGAGAACCTTATATTTGTCTTGATTTTTAAACACTCAAAAGAATACAGGTGTATACTCTTCCAAGTTAGGAGTCCAAATGGACCAAGTCCACCTTGAACTGTCGAACCCCTAATTGCACATACATCTTCGGCATAGAGATCAACCCAACTAGGATCAAATTCTTCTGCATTTTCCAAACTTGAAAAGGAAAATGTAACTTCAACATCAGCCTGTCATTATATTAACACACACAAATTAGCTATAAATTAGTCTTGTCAGAAAAATTTCATACAAAAAATTAATTCAAATCATAAAACATATTGCGTTATTGCAAATTCCATACGAAATGATGTAGGATGTTCTAACATAAATTTTAGTAATTGTTTTGACAACTCAAACATTTACTTATAGGTCACAATAATTTATATATATAGTAAACCAAAAACAAGGTCAAACCTGGGCAGGTGTAATTCCTTGAACTTCTACATTTTCTCCCTTGTTCAATTTATAATTTCTTAACTCGACCTTTTTCTTTCTCAAGGTTTCTAATTCTTCAATAGGCCATTGGACTAAATGTTTACCACTAGGATCAATCCATAATTTACGAGGAATAGCCTGAATTCCAGACCATCCTTTGTAGATGTCATCTGTTGGAAAAACATCGGATTCGTTGCACCATCCCATCAAAATTCTTCGATTCTTGCTAGGATCATAGAAAGTTTTTGATGCATAAAAATTACCATAATCCAGTCTCAATCCGTGATATCCTTCGATCATTGTATCGTCCGGAACATATCTATCTTTTTTCGTGTCATAAGTACCAATTGTGTAATAGTCCCATCTGGTATCATCCAGACTGACTTTCAGAACATGTTTAATTTTTTTGCCAATAACTGATGTGTCCAAACCATCTGTATTCTCCAATGATACTGGAAAAAAATCAACACATTCCCAATTTCCAGTTTTAGCAGCTGAATGGAATGGGTGTTGGGCTTTGGTCCATTTCATGAAGTCCCTACTCCGGTACAATATTGCTAATCCTCTCTTGTTTTTTCTAAGGCTACCAACCAACATTCTCCAACTCCCATCTTGACCTAACCAAGCTGTAGTTGGGTCACGAAATTTGGTCTTGTTGATGCTTTCGTCAGCGACTACTAACGGATTGTTATCAGGTTTGATCCACTTACGTAGAAATGGATCAGACAAGTTAGCTGGTATTGCATAATTTTGTACTTGAGTTTGTTCGTCATCCACTATTCCAGTGTAGAGGATAACATGCTTATTTCCTGGAAGAATAGTGGTTGATCCGGACCAAGTACCATATTTATCGAACACTTCTGGTGGATAAATTGCATGCTCTAAATTGATCCAATTAATCATGTCAATGGATACTGAATGAGCCCAAACAATATTACCCCATACTTCTCCTTTTGTATTGTACTGGTAAAATACTTTTGTATTGTACTGGTAAAATATAGGACAAATTACTTAACTACACTCTTTTACTTACCTTAATATCCATTTATCCCTACTTATTTCAAAATTTTCAAAAATCCCTTATTTACCTATGTATCCTGCATGTATCTCGTACACAACGCTATGTGGAATGTATCAAACGCTATGTATCCCGCATGTATCCCGTGCACAACGCTATGTATCCTGCTATGTAGAATGTATCAAACCTAATGTATCCCGTGCACAGCGCTATGTATCCCGCTATGTGGAATGTATCAAACCTAATGTATCCCGTGCACAACGCTATGTATCCCGCAAACATCATTTTTAAGGGATTTTTGGTAAATAGAAAACTAGAAGGGATATGATGTTATTTAGTACTTATAATATGTGGTTCCTATAATTTATTACCCTTATTTAGAAATGGGAGTTTGGGAGGACCAACATTGCACTAAAGAGTTGGACTAAAAACTATAGAAATTGTACATTGAGGCCCACCAAAAAGATGAACTATTCTTTTTTCCTACTTTCCATTCTCCCCTTTTACTCTCTTTAGTTTATCTTCCATCTTAAATTTTTCATACATCTTTAAAATATTTTGAATTATTAATTATTATGAATTATAATGTTTTGATTTTTACGTAGTTTACAAATATATAAATTTCATTTTAAAAAAATTGAAGATATCATACGCAAATTTATGGTCAAACTTAAACTATTTGATTCTTGAGAAATAAAAAGTGTCACATAAAATGGGACAGACGAAGGATAACTCTCAATTAAATTTATTTCACTTTTTAGTTTCCATTTTTAACATAATTTTTGAAGTTGGATTTCTAGGAATTCTATAGTAGACCCATTTAAATTTGACTTTTTTGTTTTAAATTAGAGAACTTGGCCGCACTTCGCACGATCATTAAAATTAAATATTTTTGATTAATTTTATATTTACTCTGTTGTTTAATCGTAATATTATTATTTGTTTTAACAATATGAAGATTGTGAAAAAAATAAAGCTTCATAAATTTTACATCTATTAAATGAGGAAGAATATATTTTTTATCAAATAAGTTAAAATATATTTGCTAATAACAAATTCTTTCATTGCATGAAGTTGATCCTTTAATATATAATATATATTCCGGTGTACCATTCTCCTTAAATGTGTAAGAAATATCTCATAATGTCAAATAACACTGTAATACTCCCTCTGTCCCTAATTACTTGTCCACTTTTAAATTGACACATTTATTAAGAAATCAATTAATGACATAGTGAGTTTATCATTTTACCCCTATTAATTATGAAGTAGATGAAAAGTTCTGCAATTTTCAAAGTACTCATTTAATTGAGGGTATAATAGGTAAAAAAAATGTTCTTTCTTGATTTGTCAAAATGGACAAGTAATTAGAGACAACTATAAAAGGAAAAGTGAACAAGTAATTAGGGACAGAGGGAGTACTAAACAAATGCATCAGCAAATGAAATTTATATTAAAAATATATTGAATGATGACGCAATGATACCTTAATAGAATTTCCTATCCATTTAAAAAAAATATAAAAAAATCACCCTTTCAATTTCGTTATATCTTCTTATTTAGTAGAAGAATCATCATTTATTATATTCTACTCCACCTTAATTGTACCATCAGAGTTTGAAGAATAAACATTAAATTTTAAATCGAAATAAAAAATCATTGAAAAATGACAGAAAAAATAATAATAGTATATGAAAATTAAAATAAGGTGCAAGAAAATCCTTTTCATGATAATTTTTTAAAATATATTGATAACAATTAAAATGAAGCTGTTATTTTATCTTTAAAATTAAGTTTGATTGAATTGAATTAGTACAATGAGAAAAAATATTAAACTAATAACTTTTTAATGTTATTAAATGCATTTTCTTTTTAATTGAGTAGTAGATTAAAATTTTCGAATTAGGATATTAAAATAATATCTTACTCTCTCCTTAATTATTATGGTATTGCAAACATGTATTTTTCTTAAATTGTGATTCATTTTTTCATTTACAGTTATATCCAATTAATTTCTAATGTATTGAATGTGGTTATGGGATATTGAAATAATATCTTTATCTTTCCTTAATCATAATAAAATTATAATTTAACATTTATTTTTCTGAAATGATAATTTTGTTTTAATTCCTAGAACATATTGTTTACTATATTGAATGTAATTATAATAAAACATATTGTATTTAGTATGACAAATAAACTCAAAAATTGGAGAAATTAGATAAATAGTAATCTTAGCTTCTAAGAAATGTCACATCATCATTTACATATCCAACTTTATATATATAAAAGAGTTAAAAAAGAAAAAAATAAGTGATTTAAGAAAATTATATAAATAACATTAGTGATTAGATGAAGATTAAGAAAAAACGTCAAATAAATTAGTAGTATTGATGATGATAAAAGTTAAATAAATCATTTTTTCTATTATTTAAATTTTAACATAAAATTTCCAATCTTTTAAAATTAAAAATAAAAAAAATTGAGGCAATAATTATTTTAAATAAAAATATAACCAAAATTGTCAGAAAAAATCGATAAAAATAAATAAGTATCTATTACTAAGAATGGTGTCACTACATTTTCTATTTTAACTTTATTGTTACATATGGATAGAAACTTTTAGAAGAAGAAATGATTCAAAAATTTAAAAATAATGATTCTTTAAATGGTGATTCCTTTTCCATTTACAGCTTTTCAATTAATTTTTAATGTATTATATATGGTTATGGATATTGGAATAATAATTTTATCTTTCCTTAGTCATAATAAATTATATTTTAACCTTTGTTTTTGTGAAATGATAGTTTTCTTTTCATTCGTACAACATATTCATTAATATATTAAATGTAATTATAATAAAACATGTTGTATTTAGTATGACAAAAGAATTCAAAATTTTAAAAAATTAAATAAATAATAATCCTAACTTCTAAGAAATGTCATATATATATATATATATATATATATATATATATATATATATATATATATATATCTAAGAAAATGATATAAATTACATTAATGATGAAATGAAGATTAAGAAAAGAAGTAGATGATGATAGGAGTTAAATAAATCATTTTTTATTTTTTGTAAATTTTCAATATAAATTTTTCAGTCTTTTAAAATTAGAAAATGCGAAAAAAATAAAACTAAAACTAAAAATCGAGGCAACAATTATTTTAAGGAAAAAATAACAAAAAATGTCAGAAACATTGATAAGAATAAATAAGTATCTATTGCTAAGAAGGGGTCACCCCACATTTTCTATTTTAGCTTTATTATTACATATAGATAGAAACTTTAAGATGAAGAATGATCCAAAAAAATTTAAAATAACAAATCAATTATGTAAAAATACATGTGTAATTCTTATAAAGTTATAATAACTAATTTCTTCAAATGAATAATTAAATGAAAGAAAAAAAAGTAATTAAGAAAATAATATAAATAACACTAATTATGAGATTAATAGCATTGATGAGGAAAGGAACTAAATATGATCATCTTTTTAAATTCTTTTTTAAGAAAATATATATAAACTTTAATTAAAGATAAATAAGAAAAAAAAAAACTTTAAAGATACAAAAAATCAAGACAAATAAAAGAAGAAAGAAATTAGAAGAATAATGAGGTTGAAAGAAATAATATCTAATTTTCTCTCTTTTCAAATCACAAAATAAATTTTTGCTTGTTCTCCTCCTAATTTGATACGAATTCCATAAATAGAATGATTTTTTCTCCAAATTATTTTTCTTACCCTTTGAAACACTAATCAGCCTTCTTATAAATTTGTCAACCACTATGAATTTTTTCTCCTTGTAGGAAGAATAAACATTTTTTTCAAAAAGTCTTTTATTTTGAAAAGAACTTTTTGTTACATAATCTCTTTCTTTACATCAATGTCTTCACAAGAATCATGAGATATTCTCTCTTTCTCTTTTGTTAAAAAAGTCACATGACCTAGAAATTTGATGGACATCTTAGTGACAGAAGTTGATACCATATATTGATCATCATCGTCAGAAGAAGAGTCAAAGTGAAGAAATTTGTTCTTATTTGTTACAAATGGTCAACTATTTTTTATTTTATTTTATAGGCTAAATAATTATAAACAATTATGAAAAATGAATAGTTTTTATCTTTTCATCTTCCATTTTCATTTACTTAAATCTATATTAGTGTATTGGATGTTATAAAGGGCATAATTAATCGGGTATGATATAAATAAGAAATAAAAAACAAAGATAGAATGTCAAAAAAAGGAGAAAAAAGATGAATAGAAATACTGGTCATAGAGAGATGCCACATCAGATTGTCTATATTCAACTTTATATATACATATATAGGTTCATGCCCTTAGATGTTATTTTATTACTTTAGCTGGCATCGACATTTTTGTAAATCTGATATTTACTTTGGAACATTTTATAATGTGGCATAGGCTGACAATTGAGATCATAAATTTAAAAATAATAAAATTTAATTTATTATAATACTAATATCAATATCATAAAGATATATATATATATATCATTTAAAAAAATATATAAAAAGTATTATAAATTGTAATAATTAACCACTTTATTTTTTAAAAATCATATAACTAATTTGATTTACACTCCAAAATTCATAGGTGCCACATAATTTACACATTAATTCTTCATTACTTAATATATGTAATTATATCAATGACATATAAATTGAAATAAAAAAAATTACATATTTTATTTGAAAGTCACGTAATAGTACTATAAGGTATAATAATTAACAACTTAACATATTTTAAAATTTTAGTTGACTCTCCAAATTCCATATGTCTCATGTAATTGAGACAGAGAAAAACATATATTGGTTTAAAATTAATAAAAAAATTAGAAATTAACAACTTAAAATTTATAAAAAAAATCCTTTAAAAAAATTTAGTTGGCTCTCCAAATTCAATTGGTATTACAATAATTAAAACATAGAAATTAACATAGATTGGACTCCTGCTAACATTTATGTTTCCTTTTTTAAAATTTTTTCTTTTATACTTTATATAAATAAATTTTTTATGTAAAAAGTATTATAAATCATAATAATTAATAGCTTAAAATATTTGAAAACATATAAAAAGTTTTTGTTAACTTTCAAAATTTCATCTATACCACATAAATTGGGAGAAATATAGATAAATAGATATTTTAAGTTACTAATGATTGTGAGTTATAATACGTTTTATATCATTTTCATATATATTACACGCTTTGTCCTGATTTATGTGATACAAATAAAATTTCAAAAGTCAATGAATTTTATATATATATATATTTTTTTAAAATTAACTTGTTATTTATTGTGATTTATAATATATTTACGTAAAACATACTCTAAATAAAAATAATTAGCAACTTAAAATATATAAAAACATACTAAAAAATTGATTAACTTCAAAGTTTATATGTACCACATAAATTAAAACAGAAACAGTAACATATATTGGGCCCCGTGCTGGCACGGGGTCCCATATCTAGTACTAAAAACTTAGTTGCATCAGTTATATTAAATTATATTATTTTTATCATAATTAAGTGATAAATTAAAATAAATATTATTTAACTATATTTTTGTGATAATCATGTTTTTTACGGCATATGTCATCATCTATTTATTGGTGTAACCATGAATAAGAATCATATATATACAAATATTAAAAGCATGTATTATATCACTATATACATACGGAGAAGCAAATATGAATAAGTCACCAATAAGATTGTGCTGGAGTGGTAAGTACTCATTTTCGATGCGAATTTGTATGTAACCAAAATGCAATGTAATCGGATGAAAATAAAAATAAAAATTAAAAAATAAAAATAAAATAACAACAACAACAACAACAACAACAATAACAATAACAATAATGATGATGATGATGATGATGATGATAATAATAATAATTAAAAAAAAAAACCACTAAAAGCGCACGGACATGTATAGTTCATATTTACCGATTCAATTATTAAAACTTTAATAATATTAAATTTAAGAATTATAAAACTTTAAATATTAAAATATTAAGTTTGAATACTCTCTTGTAATTAAATAGCCTAGTGAAAACATTCTCACGATTCATAATTCAGGATAGAAGAAGAGGGCATGTTCTTTTACCTTCATATATTATGTAAACTCATATGTTAATACTAATAAATCCACCTCTGTGTATGAATATATATAATTATCCAAACATAAAATAATATAAAACAAATATCAATTTGAGACACAAACAAAAATATTTAAAACCATCGGATAGTCCTACAAGATCTTTTGTGTTTGTCCTCATAAATAAAAAGGAGAGACAATTAGAAAGAGAAAATATACCATTAATCTAGTTTTTAGGAGGCTGGAAGTGATATCCTGTTCTAAATAAATTTTTAACTAATTTAGAACTAGAAGATTGTAACCTCCTAAATTGTTGATGTGAAGCATTAGCTTCATCACTGCGAAAAAATACCACAAATAAAAAGGCATAAAAATAACTCTTGATCTTAAAGAATTTTATTTCGACAGAAAAAAAATCTTCCTTTTTACTCTAAGTTAGATTGTGAAAAATCTGATGAAGAAGTTGAAAAGATTAGAAAAGTATTTATAGAGAAAAAAAATAAAATAGAGATAGAGTCAACCAACAAAATAGCGAAAAATAAAGATAAGATTGTAGTTATAAAATTTAAGAAAATGTAGTCAACCAAAAGAATAGTAAAAATAAGGTTGATATTTGTTATATAAAGGAACTAAAAGTTCATCTCAGATTTATCTGTTTTGGGAAAAATTATTTAGCTAATTTTTCTCCTATAATATTTTGACCGGGAAATGTGATTTATCTCTAAAGTCCAAATTTTTATGGGGTAAAACAATTATACTAGTTTATCATAACATAAGATATTGAGATCACACGTGCTTAAATGAAATATTTAAAAGATCAACGAGTACAAATTCAAATTTTTTTCTCTAATAGTATAAATTTATAAATGCTATCACATCCTATAAGATACATAGGAAAATAAATAGAAAGAAAATATCTACTCCTGGAACCATAATAGAGCGAAAAAATATGTACACTCCTGGAACCATAATAGAGAGAAAAATATGTATACTCATGATACATAAAAATTTACAGTAATTTAAATAAAGAAATATGTATACCTTTTGTTACAAATCATTTCAAATTTCAATAACAATATATTTAGTATAATTTCACAAGTAAAGTTTGGTTCTTATCAAATTAAAATATAATATATATAAATGAAGATAATTCAGAAAGCAAGGATAATATTAGTTGGATTGGAATTTAGCTATAATTTTATGATAATTCTTCTACAATTTAGCCTGTACTCCCAGCTAGTTGAAATAAAGGGCATAATAGTTCCATCAAAATAATCTTCCAAAAAGTAGGGGGAAACAAGATATTTAGGACAATTACTTAATAATTATTTTTTGAACAACTTTCAATATGAAATCATGTTGCATACAAGAAAAATTGCAACTAACACATACTTGATTTATGTATTTTTTATCTTCAACTATGTAGAATTTGAACAAAATGATGATAATTCTAAAGCTTATCAAAAGAGATTGTCGATTCCATTCTAAATAGCGTGTGGATCGATTAGTTCGATCTGATTTTATGAATTATAAATTTGATTTGCTTGAAAACATGCTAAATCGATAACCAAATTAATATTTATCAAAATTTGGACAATCATTTCTTAGTCTAACGGTTTGATTTTTTATTTAACCGATAGGGAATGCTCATATAATCATAAATACACAATGTTCATAAAATAGATTTAATACCTCGCAAATTCTATGCTAAAAATCCAAATCATTTGTCGAAAGCATATTAAATTAGACTAGGTAATAGAAACAATAAAGATTGAGTCAAACAACAGAATAACGAAAAATAAGGATGAGATTGTTATTATAAAATTTAGGGATACATAGTCAACCAAAATAAAAGTAAAAAATAAGGTTGAAATTGTTATATAAAATTCAGGAACTAAAAGTTTAGTTTTTAGATTTATCTGTTTAGGCAAAATTTATTTGGCTAATTTTTCTCCTATAATTTTGACTGGGCAATGTGTCCAATGTATTTTATCTCATAAGTCCAAACTTTTATAGGGTAAAATAATTATACTAATTTATCATAACATAAGATTTTGAGATCACACATGGTTAAATGAGATATTATTAACGAATACAAATTTTAGATATTTTATCTAATAGTTTAAATTTGTAAATGATAACACATCTTATAAGATACTTAGGGGAAAAATAGAAAGAAAATATCTATAAATCCTAATAGAGAGAAAATATATATACTCATGAAACATAAAAAATTTACAGTAATCAAATAAAGAAACACTTATACCTTTTGTTACGGATCCTCTCAAATTACAATAACAACAACAACAATATACTCAATGTAATTTCATAAATTGAGTCTGAGTGTTATCAAATTGAAATATAATATATAAATAAAGACAATTCATAAAACAAGATACATTTAGAAGTTCTAATCGCAATATGAACTTTCTTTATTGTCTTCCTCTTAACCACTTTCGTTTGATGATTTGTAGCTAACTTTTTATTGTGAGAAATCTCGTAAATTCAAATATTATTTAAGTTCGAATCACTTCACTTGTATCAAGTGCAATATACTTTGAGTATTCGTCATGTAGCACACCGATTTCATGTATAATAGTATAAAAAATTCTTTTCATGCAACGTCATATGTCAATAATAAATTGATATAGTTCGACAAACAAAGATAGGTTCTTAGTTTAGTTGTAATAATATTTTCAGTGAACAGAACAAGGTGTTCTCTTCTCACCTTCTTTCACATAGAATTATTATTTCTTTTAAATATATAAAAAGACGATTGAGCATTCCATGCATATAATTTTGAACAAAATTATTGTTAAAATATAGGTAAAAGTTTGGGAGAGGATTAAAAGTGAACCAATATTAAAAGTATAAGGGACTATTAGTGCTTCATGTGAAAATCCAAGAATGACTTTGAATTTTAACCAAAAGATAGGGGACTATTTTGAGCCTTTTCCTCGATGATTCTTCTACTATTTAGCTTGTACTCCCTGGTAATTGAAATAAAGGGCTATAGAAAAATAGATTAACATATTGTAGTTAAATTAAGAAATGGACGAATATCAACGGTTATATTAAATATTGGTAATGATGATATATATCTTTATCACAACTCATTCAAAATCATAATATAAAGATGTCATTAAAATGCTAATTTTCTTCATTAATCGAAAAAGAGAAGACTTCTACTTTTTGGATACACTAATATCAGGAAAATGCAGAACATAATCTAGCTAGAACATCATGAAAAAGCAGTTAATAAGATGCAATAATCATGAATGAAGAGGGAAAAGATTTGGAGTTTTATTACTCAAATTTTTAACTCCGTACCTAGTCAAATTAACTCATATAAATTGAGATGCAGGGACTACCTAATATTTAATAGCATGCGTTAAAAATGAGCAAATAACACAAATCCCACTAGTTTAGGGCTTAATTTCATGTCTTCCCTTTAATATTTTTGGAATTACCTTCTGTACCACATTTACTTTGCCAAATACATGTATCTGACACACTCAAATACATGTATCTCAGATATCTATACAAATAAAATTAGATGTAATTTATTTTACACCATATTTAAACGTGTTTAACATGTATCTGGGATACACTGAACCTCTCGTTCACCTCTCTTCCTATGTACCTTTATTTCAGAATATTTCTAGTATCAAAGATACATATATCTAGTATCAAAAGATACGTGTTGATTCTCTCATTCGTCTCTCGACCTATGTATATGTATTTTAGAATGTATCTAGTATCAAATATACATATATAAAACTTGAAACTAAAGAAATGGTGTATCTGACTTGAAATATGATACAAAATTATTAAAGGGAACTTTTGCATATAGCCACTCAAAAATAGCTTAATTACTCTCCATAACTATAGTTTGTTAATTGCGATTCATAGCTACATTTTATAGGGAGGAGAGTGACGAGCGAGATTGGGAGAGGGAGGAGAGAGGCGAGCAAGAGAGGGCAGAGAGTGGAGAGAGGCGAATTGTATATGTATTTTTGTCGAATTTTATATGTATATCTGTCAAATAATTGTATATATGTAACTGATATACATATGTATTTGTATATCTGGCGAGCGATATTGGGAGAGGGAGGAGAGAAGCAAGCGAGATCGGGAGAGGGAGGAGAGACGAGCGAGAGAGGGTAGAGAGTGGAGAGAGGCAAACTGTATATGTATATTTGTCAAATAATTGTATATACTTATATACATATGTATTTATATATATGACGAGAGAGATTGAGAGAGGCAGGAGAGAGGCGAGCGAGATTGGGAGAGAGAGGAGAGAGGCGAGCAAGAAAGGTCAGAGAGTGGAGAGAGGTTAATTGTATTTGTATAGATGTCATATAATTGTGTGTGTGTATATATATATGTGTGTGTGTAATACGTATTTGTATATGTATAAAAGAAGACAAGTGACGTAATTAAAACTAAAATTAAGTTGCGAGCCGTAATTAATTCAAACTATAGATATATTAGCTAATTAACTAGTATATGTTTTTAGTGAGATAATTATTAATTATTTCAAACTATAGAATTGATTAATATTTATGGTAAGAATATTTATGTAATTATATAGTTTTTCCTTTAAAATGGCTATTTACCAATTTTAACCAGCTCCAACTCTCAATAAGGTTTTGGGCCATAACATTAATGGGCCGAAAAGGTTCAATTTTCTTTCAAAAATAGCTTATTTTTTTTAATTTTTTCATTATATATACTGTATATTTTTATTTTGGCGCCATTTTACAGCTTCTCCAGCAAGTTTCTGCCTTCCCTGGACATGATTCAAGGAGAAAGATGAGAACTTCAATGGTTCAAAATCCGGGCGTCAAATCGGTACATTACCTTCTCCGCTGTCAATTATTTTTTATTTTTTATTTTTTTAAAATCGGTATCGGAATTGATGTTTTATTTCTGAAAATGTTTGTCCAGAGTTGTTGAAAAGGTATAAAAAATTGGTGAATTCTAGTATAGTACTTTAAATTAGATATGAAAATGCTTTGCTTTTTTGGGAAATCATTTTCTAGAGTGTGGTTAGGTATAAATTTCAATTGATAAAGGTTCAATTTTTCACCTTGTAATCCCCTCACCATTTCCCCTATGTATAATTTTATTTTATTTTAAAGAAAGGTATATAGGTTTGTGACATCTGATAATAGTACACTGTGTAAAATAAGGCATGGAGATAGACTTTGACACATTTTTCGGATATTAGGGATTGATATTGAGGCGTAAATATTGTTTGAAAGTAAGTGAAGTGATATAGAGTAAGAGTTCGGATATATTTCTACCCATGAGTGAACGAAGTTATTTTTCCAGTTTTTTGGAGATAAGATAGCCAAATATAAGGAATTTTTCTCAATCCGAACAAAAAGAAGAAAGAATGGGTGTGTTTGGTAGGAAGGAAAATGTTTTCCATGGAAAGTGAGTTCCTGGAAAATGTTTTCTTGGAAAACAAGTGGGTTTCTTACTTATTTTCTAATGTTTGATAAGTAAGCAAGAAAATATTATCTCAAGAGCATTTATCTGTTATATAGCAAAGCACTATGGTGGCGGGATGTGAAGGGGAGTTGGGGTGAGGGGGTGGGGTGGGGGTGATGGTCTACGGGTGAGGGTCGAGGGGAGTTGGATGGGCGGGGATGAGACCATAAACTTGGGATGTCACTTATGCAACTTGTTTTCCCTATTCCCATTAGAGAAGTCATTTTCCTCACTTTTAAGGAACTTGTTTTCCTAGAGAAAATATTTTCCAAACATTTTGGCCAGCCAATCATGGGAAAATTGAAAAACATTTTTTGAACAACATCTTCCTCCATACCAAACACACCCTAATCCCTCTTTTACTAAGGAAATGCCAGCTTATCTGGACTTTCTGGTTTTCGAGAGCTTGAGTTGGAGCTGCACTCAAGGATGTGGTCTAGTGATAGTGCATTGAGAACCATAGGGTTTCAAGTTCAAATCCCGGTAGATGCAAAAGCACTAGGTGATTTTTTCTCATTTGGCTAAGCTTTGATGAACATAGTTACTATATCCAGTGAAATTAGTTGAGGTGACGTGAGCTAAGCATGAACACCATGGTTATAAAAACAAAAGGGATTGAATTGGAGCTTCTTTAATTTATGATTTGTTCATTTCTTTAGGGTGTTCATGAATCTTAGGTCTATTCCCCTGGCTATGCGCTTTAACAATACTAAACCCATCAGGTTACTGAATATTCGTAATGCAACTCTAACTGTGTCCAACTTTTTTACGATTCATAACAGTGTCTTTCAGCCGTTCAATTAGTTTGTGTACATCAATGTGAAAGATAGTCGAGCACATTTCTACAGAGTTTCAAAAATGTTGTATTGTTTTCAGGTTGGAAACTTCAGTACTAGATTCTCTTTGCCATCCTTTCTAAAACGTGTAAAGAAGTTGACAGATAGTCAAAAGGATTCCATAAGTAGGACTGGATTTGGAAATTTGCTCCTCATTCAAACTCAAATGCTTTCCAAAAACCTATTAGTTGAATTGATGGAAAGATGGAATTACGAGAAACGTGCTTTTGTACTTCCTCCAGGCGAGATAACCATATCTCTCCTGGATGTTGAGTTAATTTTGGGATTACGAGTGACAGGAAATCCTGTTCTTTTACGAGAAGATACACCTTTCTTAGATCTAGAAAGAGAATATAATGTTGCCCTGTGGAATAGAAAAATCACGGTTGCATCATTAGAGCAAAGACTTGATTCCCTTGCTGAGACCAACAATGAAGATTTTGTGAGGTCTTTCTTGTTATACATGTTTGGAACTTTTCTGTTTCCAAATACAAATGGCAAAATTGATTCTCGCTATGTATATCTTCTCCGAGATATTGATAAAGTGAACAGTTTTGCTTGGGGAGCAGCTGTTCTTGCAGATGTATTTCACTGGTTGTGCAGGAGAAAGAAGGAAAAATTACAATATGTTGGAGGTTGTCTTATTTTTCTTCAAGTAAGTTTAACAATCTCTAATCTTTGTTTGAATAACCTCAACTAATTTGTGTGTTACCTATGTAACGACTCTTTTGACGACAAGTATTTATGACAAATGATACATTGTATCCACTCTATTAACTCCAAACAGAAACCTCAAGTTTTTACTGTTATTTGAATAGATATGGTGCTATGAACACATTGACATTGCTCGTCCACGTTTACTGAACTACCGCTCTACGTTACCCCGTATCTGCAATTGGGAAACTACTAAATCTCATCATAGACAATGGTTCACAACAAAATTCAAAGAACTAGAGACTAATCAGGTAATAAGATTTACAACAGTTTCTGTTCCACTTTGTCTGATCTGAATTTACTTTCTGTCTTTTTCGGTCGTGAGAAAATTGTGTCTTTGTTATCTTGGGAAGTCTTGATGAACCATAGAACTTTCCTTGGTTATTTTGGAATTGATATATTAAGCAAAATGAATCATTCTTTTGAGCATATGCCTACTTGGCTATAATTCTGAAAGCAAGAAAGAGAAAAATTAAACAGACCCTCTGGTCTACTTTTCGCGTTGCTTGGGTTCACAGACAGCAGTAAATAAAAGAAAAGTTAGGAATATGAAGTTGAGGCTTTCTGATATTTCTTCTTCAGTGTTGTTTTTCTTTCTTTCCCTTTCCTTATATATGTACATTTTCCTTCTGTTGTTGTCTTCTTATCTTCCATTCATAGCTTCTCAAACACACCAAAGTTTTGTATTCTCATCAATATCAAACAGTGATAATACGGAAGCATAAAGAATTGTATTATGCTTTGGAAAATTGACTTCTAGTTACTCTCGCTCTCTCTGCAGATAGTTTGGAGCCTTGAACTGACTTCTGATGAGTCCAATAGTGACATAATCAAAGAGTTGATAGTGGCAGAAAAGAGAACATGGCCTGACCTGAACACACGGTCTTCAGTGGATACTCCGCCTCATATTGTAAGTCTTCCTTCCTCTTTTGCCATATATTTTTGAGCTTCAAGCTCTTTTAACCAAATAAGTTACAATAGTGATCCAATCTTTGCCAGTTTAGTTAACTTTTTGTAGATTAACTCCTTTCAATTAATAGGACCATACTGTGAAAAGTGGATATCAGTCGATGGGTCATTTGATCGTTGACCTGGAAGCTGAATCAGAGAGTGAAAGTAACAGACCAGCATACGGAATGCAAAATCTTTCTTCTGATGCAGTTAGTTTGCGTGAAACTGTATCAGGATCTTCTGCATGTCACTATTTGAATAAAGAAAAAGAACTCACAGAGCTTTCACAAACTTCAGGAGCAAATGTGGCTATATTAATCAGTAGTGATGTGAGCTGATAATCTTTTATGTTTCTTGCTTATATATTTTTTTGAATATGACTAAATGCATGGGATGTTAACGTCTGTTTACGCAGGACGATTGGGAGGATGATCTGCAGAAGAAAAGCCAGACTCTAGAAGAGCAGATAGTTCAACTAAAGAACAAAATTGGTGACTTGACAAGAGAGAACAAGATTCTGAAAAACCAACTATTCTCGAGTCTAAAGTTTGAAGAGCAGAACAAGAAACTAATGGATGAAATTGAAAATCTGCGACATGAAAACCAAGAACTGAGTGAATCAACCAACTGTCTCGTGACTCGATTAGAAAAACTTGTGGTTGATGAGATCACAGATACATTAGATAATGAGAGCATAGAGAACAATCTTTGAAACAAACCTAAAAGAGTCTATTCAGATGAATTTCACCTATTTATTGTCGGAGCTATGTACTGATCAAAATGTAAATACAAGTGCAATTCATACACTTATCTTTCCAGCTTACATATGGCCATAGAGATGAGAACTTTAGTGTTGGAAAAATAAGAATTAGCGCAACTTCTGATAGAGAAGTTCAATATTTTGATTTATAGGCTGTAGCTCTGCTGGTGATTATACTTGACTGCAGTTGTTCTTGATTTGTTCTCTTATTAGCTGGAAGTAGCATTTCCTACATATTACTACACATGACGAAAACATACAATTGTGACAAAATTTGAAGAAATTTACACATCATAACTACCTAAGGTATACATTCTTCTCCGAAGGGAACTCTACCATCAGACAATGATGGTAAACATGCACAACAAGAAGAAAACCCGAACCATATACACCAAAACACCATTACTACTTCCTTGTGGAACAAAATGCAGCATGTGTTCAGAAGCAGTATCAACTAATAATTTAACAAGGAATACTTCAATCTCAAAACAATTCTCCCCTTTTCGACACCAAGTTTTCCACCTGTTACTAACCAGTGGCCAGGAGGATCTTGAGGCCCCTTGCTCATCTCAGTCATGTCAACAAACTTTGCCAACTTATTGCCTATAATATTCTCCCCTATAACAGAACTTGCATCGCCAATGTTATTCTCACAATTGACCTTTTTGTTCGACTTATCATTCGGGGTATGGTCCCACAGTGATCTTCGTATAGTGCATCCTGGTAGCTTTGAATACAGAAGCTTCATATACAACACATTTCTTGATCCAAAGTCCCAGACCCCAAGCTGTGCTCCTGTCACTATGTACACACCAGAGTGATCATCACCTATAAAAGTTTCAGGACACTCAATTGGTGCAGTACTGACATGCGAAAAGTTCTTCCATTTCACTGGCTCAAACCACCTACTATCTTGCTCTTCAGGCCCCTGCCACTTTGGAGCGCCAATTGCTACATGAGTGTCCCAACATGGCAGAAGGATCTTTGGAAGGTTAGTCAGATGTTGAAGATAGATGCATAATCGATTTGACTTGGAACCTTCAAGAGTTAGCCGCATGCCAGTCACAGGCTTACGCCCCACTGACACCTGTAGTGAAACAAAACTGGCTCAGAACATTGATAATTTAGTAAATGGGATAAGAGGGCCAGGGATGCATTACAATAAGTCTATCTGATGAACATACATATAGGTTTGCACTAGCAAAATCAGTCCAAAGTGAGGGAAACATTAATAGCTAAAAATGTATTGACTTTCATTACGTTCTAGTCCTGGCTTCAAAATTATTCTAAGCTTATATCATAAATTACAGTTCTTTTAATCTAAATGGAATAAGAAAATCAGTAATAGGTATCACACTGAATTAAATCGACTAAAAATGAAGCAAACCTAATGGACCCTTAGGTTGTAACACTAGGACTAAAATTGATTAATGATTGATAGCTTTGTTGGAGCCTGGAGAGGTAAGCTTAGGTCTGACAAACTTACAGGACAAAACTTATCATTTTCTCCATCAGTATAAATTAAATTAATATTTGATAAAAACTCTATTTCCAAATTCAGAAATCGGCATACTTGTTCTTGGCTAACATAGAGCTTTTGTCCCATCATGCTGAACTGCAGATGCGGGCAAACAGGTTCCTTCCGTTGTTGGCCTGGAAATCTGTCCTGTACAGGGGCCCATACCCTTGGGACCTGAAACTCTAGGAAATATCTCAGCTCTTCAATTTGAGGCTTGTCTGCAAGCAATCATAAAACTAGAGTCATTTGTCGACATTTTGAATCAAAGAAATGTCAAAACTTTGATAAAGAATTTAACTGTTTACAATAACCAAGATAACTTACATTCGAGATAAAGACTTATAGCACGCTCCAAATGCTCCTTGCCTTTGATTCCTTCAATTAGAAGAGTTATAGGGTAGAATGACATCTCAATGACATCTGGAGAAGATCTGACAGTTTTTGCCCATTGGCTGTGGCTTTGTTCCAGATCATCTCCTCCTCTTCTTCTAAAAATGACCGTGACATCCTGCATCAGATACATTGAAAGGAAAGAACCAGATTCACACTACTGTCTGTCATTACTGGCAAGAGATCAGAAAAATCAAGTTTTACAGATGTTTAAGAGCAATCAAGAAACTGGTCGGTCTTGCAAAATAAAATCATGAATCTGCTTCAACCAAAAAAAAAAACGATACCAAAACTTAGCAACAAACCTAATGTGAAGAAATTTAACACTAATAAGACCTAGTATTGACATTTAAATGCTTTACATTGTGTTTTGATGTAATAATGGAAGACAGATGCACTCCATAGGACAAATATATGGGTCACTTCCCCAGTGAAGAAAATTCTTGTTTAGAAAATTCGTGCAACAGAAATGGAAAACCAAAAATCAAGAAAATAATGAGCAATGGAACTGGTTACATAAAAGGTTCCAATTCAACAAATCTGCTACTTCCAATTTGGTAACACGATGAAGTATGTAAATAGGATTTTTCCATCATCACAGTCCTGAAAAAATGCTGGTCAGTATGATGTTTTATGGATTTTAGGTGTGGAGTGACAGCAGGATGATGACTGAGAGCTTCTAGTACCGATATGAGTAGTGCGCTTGTCCGAATATGTTCTCACACGGCCGGAAGGGGCGCACGCCAAGTTAGATAGAGCAAAGGAGGGTCCTGTCAAGTTGGTCCGCTAACGCCTAATCTTCCTATTTATAAGTCACAGCCTACTTCGACATTTCCAATTTGCCATAGAGGAACTGCTTCCTACGTCTGCGGTCGTTGCAGCTAAATGGAGGAAGGAGGAGGGCCAGAGTGGCGGACATCAAATGGATTGGAATTTGAAAGCAAAGCAAGGGATAGCAATTGCTTCTCCGTGAAGAGAGAGAGGAGAATCGTGATAGATCAGACGATTGGCTGGTCAAGGCAGCATATCAGTATACATGTGGTAGCTTTTGAACAAATACAACCTTCAGGAATAAACCATAAATTATGATTTTGCATCACGGTCAACTGACCAAGGTACATCTATGGCAAGAAATCATATTGGAGAACATAATACTAATCTCTTGACACAATTTGATGGGTCCACAGATTAAGAACTAATTTGATTTACAAATTTGGTAACAGAAAGAAGTAAAAACTAAAATTGTCTTTTACAAGTAATTTTGACTGAAAAAGCAATTGTAAATGAATTTGAACTGTTAAAACTTTGGAATTGTATAGAACATATTATTATTTCATAACTCTCAAGCACCTTGGTAGTTACGAACTCCAAAAACATGACGTCCTCTACATAAATGGAGTTGGACGCAATATCTAAAAGTTTGTGGTACTATAACATGACAAAAACAATTACATGAAAAATCAATTATTAAGAGGAACAAGGGTCCTTCCTTCTTGACATTCAAATGAGTATTAGGTTCTATGACATATCTCTTGAGAATGACCCATCAGTAGTAGAAAAGATCACACATAACTGTTGCACCTATTCAAAAAGCAATAAAAACCAGAAGAAAAGAAAAGAAATGCCACAAACCTCTTTGCCGTTTCCAGCAATATATGGAGCATTAGTGGGCTGGGGAAATATCCCTTGGCTATTGAATATTGACGGATCGCTAGACTGCACAATTAAATTGAGGAAAGGGATTGGGAAATTTGTGGATAAAGAAGACATCAGAAGACAAAAGACAAGCACTTTATTTGAAAGGGAACAGTCTAAAACAACGGTTTTCATAAAAATAACAGACAAAATAAAGGAATAAAATATAAAGTTTGAAAACAAAGAAAATAACGGAACTAGCCTTGTCCTTGTATTTCAATAAACCTGAACTTGTAAGGTTTTCTGTGCTGGAGAACCTCTGATTTCCAATATCATGAACATAACTTTTTATTTCCATTGTGGAAAGAGGTGATGAAAGGTGCTGTTTAACATAAATTACATCTTTACCACCAATAGTTACAGATGTAATTATGTGAGTCCCAAAATTTTCAATGAAGCTGTAAGAGACAAGCAACCCTTGTTAGCGAACAATAGAGGTTCTAAAACTTAATTAACATGTCAACTATATAAGCAAATTTCCCTTGTCGAAAGAAAACTAATGAAAAATTCTAACCTTGCTAATGCGGGTGGGTCCCATGATGCTGGGACAGCTCTTTTAACACTTTCCTGTAATACTAACGGTGAGTTCATAAGTTGAAGCCTAGCAAGTGGTATGAAATATCCATCCATACAAAGTGTCTTTGTAGTGGTAGCATCAAAATGCTTTGCACCAGTGAAACTGAACGCTACATTAAAGCTACCAAGAGGAGCATGGCCTGGAATACTAGCCTTTCTGTTAAAATATTCCACCATCTGCAGTCAAAAGCAGCACTAGAATAAGTAATTTAAGAAAACTACTTATTAAATAAAATTAGGAAAAGAAAAGATTAACCAAATGTAGAGAAACTTGCACAAGCATTAGAGAACATAAATTCATGAAGATCCTTTTTGAGAACACGGATGAACAAAGACATGGAAGACATCAGTCTGAACTACTCTGTTTTGCACTCCAAAACATGCTTGCCTCATGGATGGCATCACTGAATTTGCACTCCAAATACTCTGTTTTGGTCCTGCTCAACCTGAACCCTTTAGACTCTAGAGTTTGTTTTCCCCTTTCCAACCTAGCATTAACTCCAGTACATGTCTCATCTATCAGTATAATGTCATCCACATATAACATACACCGAGGCACCTCGTCATGAATATACCGCATCAATTTATCCACCACTAAGGCAAACAGGAACGGGCTAAGAACTAATCCCTAGTGCAACCCCATCTCAGCCGGTCCGATCTCCTCCCAACATTCTCACCCGAGTTTTGGCTCCATCATACGTGTACTTTATATGTAAGCTATTGGTACACCTCTAACCTCCCGGCATCGCCAAAGGACTTCCCTCAAGACTTTGTAGTAAGCCTTTTCAAGGTCAATGAACACCATATGTAAGTCCCTCTTATTTTCTTGATATTTCTCTACCAGTCTCCTCACAAGATGAATGGCTTTTTTAGTCGATCGTCAAGTCATGAATTCGAACTAGTTCTCGGAGATGGACACACCTCTACTTACCCTCACTTTCACTACTCTCTCCCAAACTTTCATTGTGTGGCTTAGCAGCTTGATACCCCTGTAATTGTTGGAGTTTTGGATATCACCCTTGTTCTTGTACAACATAACCATTTTACTCCACCTCCATTTTCGGGTATTTTAACTGTTGTAAAAATGACATTAACCAAACCAGTTAACCACTCCATACCCACCCTATCTGCACTCTTTCAAAATTCTATCGGGATCTCATTTGGTCCGGTTGCTCTTCCCTTGCTCATCTTATTAATAGCACTCTTAACCTCCTTAACCATAATACACCTACAATACCCAAAATCTCGAATCTTGGAGTACTCCGAATCTCCCAACACAGTGTCTTTGTCCCCTACTTAATTCAATAATTCGTGGAAGTAAGCTTGCCATCTTCGCTAATTGAGGGTCTCTTCCACTAACAGCTTGTCTTCCTATCCTTGATGCACTTCACATGATCCAGGTCTCTAGCCTTCATCTCTCTTGCCTTTGCGAGCATGTACAATTTCTTATCTCCACATTTGTCCTCTAGTTCAACATACAGTCGTTCAAAAGTTGTCGTCTTTGACATTGTAAACGCTAACTTAGCCTTCATTTTTGTAGTCTTATAAGCTACTGTAACCCAAGGCTAGAAGAAATGAGAAAAAATCTCCTAGCATTTTTGTCTCTACTGGGATTTGAACCTGAGATCTCATGGTTCTCCACTAGTGGCGGAGCTACAGTGTCCCGAATGTGTCCAATTGGACACCCTTCGCCGAAAAATTATACCGTATACATAAGTAAAATACTACTTGCAACGGTTAAATCTAGTCCATTGGCCCTCCTAAATACATCAAGATGCTACGGCCCAGCGGTGTGAGGCTCTCTTGCTCACACTCTAGGCGTGGGTTTGAATCCCCACAACTGCATTTCATAATCGTTTTTAATAGAACACTTCTATTTTATTATTACTCTAAGTTATTAACTTGTTTCTTTAATTGTCTAAGCTAATTAAATTACATTCTTAATTAGAAATCTAGGTTTAGTAGCTAATTGAATTTTCGATGAATTTGACTTTTTATTTCTTTTCATTAAAATTTGAAATAAAACTTAAATGTAATTATTTAATTTAAAGTTAATAAACAAATTCTAAACTATTTCTATAAAGCTGCTAAAAGCGAACAAACGAACACCGCATTTGATTCTGCTTCCATTATTCATGTCTTGTTATTGTTGTCATCACCATAGATTAGTGAAAGCTTGAAACAATAAAAATGATTTCATTTTAAGCTTAATTCCCCCCCCCCCCCCCCCCCCACCCTCCTTTTTTTTTTTTTTTTTGCTATGTTTGTTTCCTTTATATTAAATTAAACACAAATATTATGCAGTTTGGATTTTTAAATTCTGGAACATTTATTCATAAAAAAAAGTAATATTAATATTATGAAGTTCAATTTTAATTTTTTCAATGCATCCATTCATCGAAAAAAAATTTGCTTATGTAATACTTGGACACCCTTCGTAAAATTTCTAGCTTCGTCACTGTGCTCCACTTACTTCATTGACCACAAGACCATACCCTTGAGTGCCTTCCTGCCTTTTATTTTCATTAGCACTTATATACATAGTTATTACTAGGAATGTCAAAAACTTAAGCCAGCATCCGGATACTTGCAGGGCTTTTATTCAGTGGCATGAGCCCACATATAATGTGTGAGTTAGACATACATCACAAGTTAGAGAACCTAGGACAAATGTTTGGTACTTAGGTAAAGAATGGTAGAAGGTATCAACCGAGCTTCAAACCGTGTGCCAACTGGTCCTCAGGGATTACACAACAACAATAACATACCGTACCCAGTGGAATCCACAAAGTGGGGTTTGGTGAGAGTATAGTGTACGCAGACCTTACCCCTACCTCTCAAGAGTAGAGAGGTTCTTTTCGATAGAAGCAATCCAGCTAAAGACAAAAACATCATATATTAACAGAACACAAACTACATCCTCGGGGATTACACGGCTATAAAAAACATCCTGATACTTGTAGAAAGCATCACTAGATTGACATAAAACAATACAATCAACAATTCTATAATTTAACAAATCAAACACAGAGCACCTAAAAACAGTGAACTAGAGCAGACATACCTCATTATAATTGCAAACACTAGAGCCATCACGACCGCCGGGCTCCTGAAAGTTCTTAATATCCCTTGAAACATTAGGCAAGACTAGGTTATCATATAAAGAAAGATCCCTTGTATGGTCTTCATCAATCTCTACAACCCTAGACCCAGACACCCCTTTACAGTAAAGCAATCTTGTATCATAATTCACATCAAAACCCCTTCCTAACGCCTGCGCCGCATTTAAAGCAGTATGAAAAGCTGCTGCGTTTTCTTCCATTACATCCCCAAAAAACTCCAATCTAAAGCTCAATCCAACGCCAACCCAAAAAACCAAATTCAATTTGAATCAAAAGGGGTACTTCAAGAAGTCCAAAAAAGTAAAAAGATTGAATCTTTTTCAGATCAGATAGTCAAGAACCAAAACCCCCAAATTGTAATCTTATGAAATCAGAAAATCAAGATTATGAGAGTCAACAAAAGTAAATCAGATTCTTGGAAGTTTGACTGAGAAAAAGATTTACCCAAAAAATGGTGAAGAAGCAGATGTTGAATCTACCAAAGAAGATTTTGTGATTGCTCAATCCAATGGCTCTCTATTACAGTGTATGTACATTTTGTATTGTATATATCTAACCATTGTTGACTCTTCAAAACATTTTTTTACTCTATTTCTATTTGGTTATTAGGGAAATTCACACGTGGCTTATACACATGAAGTTATTGGTTTGACTAATATGACATTGGGATAAAATATAATACTGAAAAAATTATGTGGCTTAGAAAACTTTTTTACTCATTATACTTAGAATTTTTTATAGCAAATTGCAATTTCTCGATGAAAGTCTCATTCCCAAGATAATATTAATGATGATAGGTTAAGTTGGACGGAACACGGGTGGACTAGGAATCAGGACACAGGAGGATAGTGGTGTTATAACGAAAAGTCGTTGGCTCAGAAAACAAACCGGTCACCAAAAAATGATTAGGGAGCTCATCCCCGATTTTTTGTGGGTTGATTGTCTTTTTTTTTCTCTTAAATAAAAGTTTAAAGTTTCTCTATGTTGCAAAATCATCGTCATTAGTAAAGAATATATCTGTAAAATGTATCCGATCTGAAATTTTAAATAACATTTGAAATTGAGAATATATGTATATTTTCAAAGATATTTTTTCTACGTTGATACAAGTGTATTGTCGTGGTGACCTTCTGATCGAAAAACGTCAACTTTTCTTCCCTTCTTTCTTATGGAGTCACGTACATTTATGTATCACAATGAAATCTCATAAAATACAAGTGTCATACAACGAAATATAGTGATGCACAAGTGTATGTTTTATGAGAGA
This sequence comes from Solanum verrucosum, assembly GCF_900185275.1. NCBI lineage: Eukaryota > Viridiplantae > Streptophyta > Magnoliopsida > Solanales > Solanaceae > Solanum > Solanum verrucosum. Next base: position 54,749 of record NW_026020112.1, on the reverse strand, counting down.
ATATATATATATATATATATATATATATATATATATATATATATATATATATATATATATATATATTGATCGAATGCATATAATTTATTGTGATTGTATGCCTTGATATAGCGAAATTAAGTGAACGTATACAACCTATACAAGTTGGTAACAATTGAACAATAGCTATGAATGAATACAAGAGATTTTAGAGCAAACAATTACAATTGATACAAGTTGTTAACAATTGAAATGATAGAGTGAGTGAATATAACTGAAACTAAATCAAATAAATACAAGTGATACAAACTGATATAATTAATACAGTACTACAAATGAATACAAGTGATACAAGCTGATAATAATTAATACAATAGAACGAAATAATACAAGTGATACCACATTAGAGAGGAAAGATACAGCTAATACACGCAGGTAGCAATTGTAACTATCTTGGATCTACTAAGCGAACAAATACAACTGCTAAACCAAAAATAGCTACAAATGATAAATAAGCAAATTATAGCTACTAATAATAATTATGCTCCAAACTATAATTGTTTAGGAAATTGTCCCGAAAACATTTCCTATTAGTAACTTCTCAATTCCTAAGCTTTGAACTCGAAAACTCTAATTAAAAATTCAGGACCCTTTAACAGGTGTTGTGATAGTAAAATTTTTAAACTGGATAAGTCTAAACTTAATAAAATATAATTTAGTAGAATACTTATGAATTTATTAGTATTAGTATATTTTGGATGTAAAAGTTATTTTTATGCTCAATATTTAGTAATCAGAACTTAATTTGAGTTCTCATTTAAACCATAAATTTGCATGATTTAATTGCAGTTAAATTCAAGTTATACTACTACTAATATTTATTACTTATATTTTTTACCTATTCAGTTTGCATAATTTTAAACTTTTGCTAAGACTACACAAAACACAAAAAAAATGTATATTAAAATAGTCTATTTGAATTAGGCTCCATCAACTCGATGCGTAGACCTAATGAGAGATTATTATCAATTTTTAACACTAAAAATGTATATAAAATAATAAAACATTTTCAGTTGACTATTATATATATATAAAACTCTCCAAAATACAATTTACCTTTTTATTTAAAGAGTTAAATTTTTCAACCAAAAATATCAAAAGCACGACTACAATATAATTTTAAAATAAGAATAATTACTCGAAAAGAAGAAGAAGAAAGAGTGTTATCCTGAAAAGAAAATAATGTTTTAGATCTTAAAACACAACTAACATATAAGGTGACTCAATTGATTTAGAGGGTATGCACACAGATTATCTGGGATTGATCACCGCTCAATATCTTTTGAATTGGACCGAACCTATCACATAGGACTTGCCTAGTGCTGTTTATATTAAAAGGAAAAGCTGATATTTTTTTTAGATAAATTGTTAAGCATAGTGAGCAGTAATGTCCAAGTCATGTACCCAAAAATTAATTTGAACTCATTAATCCTGCAAATTCATTAAACCCACAAGCCACAAAACAATGATTTTTTTATTTTTTTGAGTCAAATAATAATAGTTAGGTCTTGGGAATGTTCCTAGGTGGGATGATTTAGTTGACGAAGAAGAGCAAGTTTCACCTTGAATAACAAATTAAGTCCACGAGCTTTAGAATTTGTGCCTAAAAGTGTGATTGCAAAGAAGAATGAATCAGAGGCCTTAGCATCCGGATTTAGTCCCACTAATGCTTATGATATGGGCGGTGATTTTTTTATGAGGATGAGGAAGATAATATGTTGGACGTATGCTTTGATAAAGGGGCTATGAATTGGGATATCTCACTAGGCATCAAAGAAGCGGAAGCAACAAAAATAAAAAGAAGACACATGGTAGGACATACAGTTAGGATGGTAAAGTAATTGGGGAGTTTGTCCCAGGCAACTAGGATGCGAATGACAAAGCAAAATCATATGACTTTGTAGGTTATTTAATAAGTTGAGTGACTTTATTGCCGTAAAAATTATCACTTGTATTAAAATTCGAAACATGTGATTACTTCTTCTTTTGAAGGAGTTAATATAAATTAAAGACATTGGATTCCATGTTTATGTTGGAGAGATATTTATGCCATTGGATTCACTATTTGAATTATTATTATCTTGCTTTTTGTGGCTCATATGCAACAATGGCCTACCAAATGTGATTCTTTATTCAAATTATTGTGTGTATGAATTATTATCTTTATTCAAATTCATTGTGTATGAATTATTCTCTTCTCTTTTAGCAAAAGAAGACTTTTGTGAGAGGAAGATTTTGTGAAGGAGCAAACGCGACGATGGCCGATCCTGTAATTGGTGCTACTGTTCAAGTTTTGCTTGAAAAGCTGCTTTCTCTCACTATTGAGGAATTCAGTAGCTCAAGGGACTGCAACAAAGATCTTGAAATGTTGACACAAAATGTATCCTTCATCCAAGCTTTCATTCATGATGCCGAAAGACGACAAGTTGAGGATCAGTCTGTGAAACTATGGCTCAACAGGCTTGAGAGGGCTGCTGAAAATGCTGAAAATGTGTTTGACAAATTCAGGTATGAATCTCTCAAAAGACAAGTGAGGATCAGAAACAATCCAATGAGAAAGGTCAGTGATTTCTTTTCTCATACTGCTTTTAAGAACAAAATGTCTCGAAAAATCAACATCATTAATGAAGAGTTGAGGGGTATCAATAAAGTAGCCAGAGACCTTGGTCTCCAATCACTCATGGTCCCTCCTCGGAAAATACTACCGATTCGAGAAACAGATTCCGTAGTAGTTGCTTCGTATGTTGTTGGCAGAGACAACGATGTTGCTGAAATAAAGGAGAAGATATTGACCATAAGAGAGGATATTGATCTGTGCACCATTCCCATAGTGGGTATGGGGGGTTTAGGGAAAACAACTGTGGCCAAGAGAATTTTCAATGATGAACAGATCGAAAAACACTTCGAAAAGAGAGTATGGTTGTGTCTACCTGAAATGTCAGATATTAAGAGATTTCTTGAACTGATCCTCGAATCATTGACAAAGAGGAAAGTTGAGGTCCAGAGCAGAGATATAATAGTCAAGACGCTACAAGATGAACTGGCAGGAAGAAAGTATTTGCTTGTCCTGGATGATTTGTGGCGTGTTGACCCAACATTGTGGGATGAGTTTGTGGACACCTTGCGAGGAATAAATACATCCCGAGGAAACTTCATTCTCGTGACTACTCGTATGGAATTGGTGGCATCGACAGTAGCAGCAGTACTAGGTCCTCATATGTTGGAAAAATTAGCAGAAGATGATTGTTGGTCCATTTTCAAACAAAGAGCGTTTGTTGATGGTAAAATTCCAGAGGAAATAGTGAGCATGGAGAAAAGGATTGTTGAAATGTGCCAAGGTTTACCATTGGCAGCAAGTGTGCTGGGAGGCCTCTTACGCAGTAAGGAAAAAGATGAATGGCAGGCAATTCTTGATGGCAACCCCCTTGTTGCAGGTAAAAATGATAACGGAGAAAAGAGCATAAAGAAAATCCTAAAACTCAGCTATGATTATCTACCATCTCCACAACTGAAAAAATGCTTCGCTTACTTTGCAATGTTTCCAAAAGATTTTGAGTTTGAAAAGGAACAACTTATCCAACTCTGGATGGCAGAAGGCTTTCTCCATCCATGTCAAGAGACCACTGTGATGGAAGACGTTGGGCACAGGTTTTTTCAAATCTTGTTGCAAAATTCCTTGCTACAAGATGTTAAGTTAGATGAGCACAACAATATAACACATTGTAAGATGCACGATCTTGTGCATGATTTGGCTGGAGATATCTTAAAATCTAAACTATTTGATCCGAAGGGCAACAATGGAGAAAAACTTTCTCAAGTTCGATACTTTGGATGTGAGTTACCAGGGGATCAAATAGATAAGATATATGAGCCAGAACGTTTGCGCACACTGTTTTGGAGAAACAATTATGTATCGGAAGATATGCTATTGAGCTTTAAGCTCTTGAGAGTTTTAGATTTGTCCAGTTCAGGAATCAACGAGTTGTCCGCCAAAATCGGGAAGCTGATACACTTGAGATATCTTGATCTCTCGAACACTGAGATCACAGCCTTGCCCAACTCCATTTGCGAGCTCTATAATTTGCAAACATTTAGAGCCATCAACTGCCATTCACTCAAAGAACTTCCATATGAGATGGGAAATATGATAAGTTTGAGACACATATATTACACTTCTGCTGACGAAAGATATTGGCATTGGGGAGGATGGTGTATTCGCAATGAACATTTTCAGATGCCACTTAATATGGGGCAATTGACTAGTCTTCAAACCCTCCAGTTTTTCAAGGTAGGTTTAGAGAAAGGTCGTCAAATAGAAGAATTAGGTCATTTGAAAAACCTAAGAGGTGAATTGACGATCAATGGTCTCCAATTGGTCTGTGATAAAGAAGAGGCTCGAACAGCATATTTACAAGAGAAACCAAACATCTGCAAGCTTGCATATTTATGGTCCCATGATGAATCAGAAGGCTGTGAGATCAATGATGAGCATGTGTTGGATGGTCTTCAACCGCATCCTAACTTGAAATCCTTAGCAGTAGTGGACTATTTAGGGACTAAATTTCCTTCATGGTTCAGTGAAGAATTGCTACCAAATTTGGTCAATTTGAAATTAAGTGGTTGCAAAAGGTGCAAAGAAATTCCATCCCTTGGCCAACTGAAATTCCTTCGGCATCTTGAGCTGGTAGGATTCCATGAGTTGGAATGCATTGGACCTGCTTTATATGGTGTTGAGATTAGCAATATCGGATCAAGCAGCATTATCCAAGTGTTCCCATCATTGAATGAACTAGTATTGAAGGATATGCGTAGTCTTATTGAGTGGAAGGGAGATGAAGTTGGAGTAAGAATGTTTCCTAGGCTTGAGAAGTTGCAGATTACAGACTGTCGACTGTTAAAAAGTACTCCAAGTCAATTTGAAATCCTGCGTGAATTAGCAATTAGTAGGGTTGACAGTGAAAAGCCATTGTTGAACTTGTGCAGCAACTTGACATCTCTTGTGCATCTTTCTGTTAGTGATGTGAAAGAGCTCACTTGTCTTCCAGATGAGATGCTACGCAGCAACGTTTCTCTTCAATCCCTATTGGTCTTCTACTGTGGAGAGTTTCGTGAATTGCCACAAAGCTTGTACAATCTCCATTCTCTTAAGATATTATCGATTGTCTGCTGCACCAATTTCAGTTCTCTTCCTGTTCCCAGTGGGGATAACAATTTGACTTCCCTCCAATTATTGCAATTAATGAATTGTGATGGATTGATCAGTTTACCAATTGGAATGCTAGATCAATGCCGGTCTCTAGAGTTTTTGAGTGTCACCTGCTGTAACAACTTGGTTTCATTCCCTTTACATGCGTGGGAAATGCATTCACTTTTACATTTGTGTATATCAGAATGTCCCAAATTGATTAGTGTACCCGAAGTGGCCCTTCACCGTCTCACTAGGTTAAGGGATTTGGAAATTGGTCCTTTCTCAGAGATGGTGGATTTTGATGCATTCCAATTGATTTTTAATGGCATTCAGCAGCTGTTGTCCCTTCGTGTTCTGAGGGTGTACGGACGTGGGCACTGGGATTCTCTGCCCTATCAGCTTATGCAACTCTCTGCCATAACAGAGATCAGAATAGCTGATTTCGGAATTGAGGCTCTTCCTCCTAGACTTGACAACTTTACTTCTCTTGAAAAATTATCGCTAGTGAGGTGCAAACGGCTACAACATCTGAACTTCTCAGATGCCATGCCCAAATTACGGCATCTGCGGATAATTTATTGTCCATTATTAGAAGCTCTGTCGGATGGGCTCGGAAACCTTGTTTCTTTGCAAGAGTTATATTTACATAACTGTGAAAAACTAGAGCATCTTCCATCCCGAGATGCCATGCGACGCCTCACTAAATTATGGAAACTGGATATTCTAGGCTGCCCAAAGTTAGAAGAAAGTTGCACCAACTCCCAGTGGTCCAAGATTTCCCATATTTCAAATATTAAAGTTGGTGGGAGGATAATTAAGGACAGATGTAAGTCTCTGTTTCTCTTTCACTTTCTGAGTCGCTCGCATTTTTAATTAGAGTATTATTTTCCACAAGTTCCATAAAAGAAGTTTTGTAAGCAATTTAATATTTTTTCCTGAAATTATTTTGACATAAAAAGAAATGCTAGATTATCAATCAACTGCATCTGTGCTATGCTTTCAGCATTCTGCCTGTCCACTTGAACTGAATTGTTGTTCTTCTAATTCTTCAAGTATGGTATATCTATCTAATGAAAAATTATGGTTCAAAACGTCTGTGTGGTAAATCAAGCCAAATCATATGAGCAGTAGGCAATTACGTTAGGTAAATTTTCATTTAGAATTTATAGGCACTTTGTAATCTACTTGTTTCTATGCTGATGAATACAACATTACCTTCCTAAAAGAAAAGTTTAATCATGAAAATTTATGATTTCTGCTCATAGGTTACTAGGTACAAGGTCATGGTGGAACATCGTTGTGGTATATCAAGTCAAAATCCATGGGCAGAATCATGTTAGGTATTTTATTTAGTTGTTAGAGGAATGCTATAACAAGTTTGTAAAGTTCTTTTTTACATTCCTTTTCTCTCATGAAACAATTTTAATGTTTAACGGGAATTGTTGTGTTTCACAAGGAACCACCACTGTTATTTTGTATGAAGAACAATTTTCAACTGTAGACTCATTATGGGACACTTTCATGAGTATTTGGGAACTGAAGTCTACATATGAAACATCAAAAACTCAAAAGCGTATAGGGTGCTCAATGAGAAGCTACACGGGTCTATTCTCCATGTAAGTTTCTGCAATGTATTTGATGAATAAATTCTGATATCTGCTCTCATTGGGACATTGGTATTTAACTTTCTATGAAGTTGTGGAACTGTTAGAATGTAAGCTGTTTTATCCAGAGCTTCATTCTTTATATATTCAGTGTTTTACTTTCTCACAGTATTAATGTCTGACCATTGCCTCTCCCAACCAGTACGAAATAAGAAGAATTTCAGTATTTGTCATATCTATTCAGGTGCTATGATGAAGATAATGGAAGAAATGGATTGTCGGTGCCATCAAAATAATCTTAATGCTTATGAGGTATTCATGACTTGCAGCTCAAATAATTCTCACAGAAAGACGCTTGCATAAGCTTTGATGCAAGACAGATTTCCTTTTGGACTGTAATGTGACTTCTACTGATAGTAGAAGCTTCTTCAGTTTCCGTTGATTGTCTTCAACAGTATTTCTCTGGTATGGTTTTTCTTTATCCCCTAAATGCTGCTCTTAAATCATCCTACTTACCTTTATCTCGTTTACAGTTCTATGTAAAATGAAAACTCTCAAAGGAACAACTCCAAGTTTCATATATGATAGAGGTCTATATAAGTTTCTTAATAGTCACACTTCTTGTTACTTCCACTTCACAAAATATTTTCTCCGTTTGAGTACCAACAACAACTATCTATTAAGTAATAATCATTGAGTACAGAGTCGCTCATTTTCCCAAGTGAAACTATTCTTTTATGTACTGGTGTCATTTGATAAAATATAACCTTTTTCTACGAGCTAATCAAAATAAAAGACTAACAAGTATTTTTGGTAAATAATGAATGAGTAGTTCAACCAACCAACAAGTACCATGTCCTTTTGTTATGATACTTCAACTGCTTGATACAGATATATGTAGTGTTGTAGACTCACTTGAAATCTATTTTTACTTCTTTATCAACTCAGGTACTATGGTCAAGGTAGTAAAGGGTATCCGTGGGCCGAGCCATTGACTTCTGTTCATGAGCTATTCATAAGATGAAGCTAGTTGGTTGCTGTAATACAAAGACAAAATGTATGTCCCGGCTGACACGCGATTCTTAGATGCAAGACAGATTTCATTTTGGATTCTGTAAATTATGTTCACAGTCTTCAACATTAATTTTTTTTCCTATTTCATTTTCAGGGGACTGATTGGAACGTTGTGGACATTGGTGCCGTTGGAGATTCTGGTTGCACAAAGCTGGAAAATTCAAGGTAAGTCAATTTTTGTTCATAAAAGATTGCAAATGGTGCTTTTACAGCATCCTATTTACCTTTATCTTCTTTTTTTTGTTTCTATTGTTGTTTGTTAATTGAAAACTCTCTTGTAACAATCCTAAGTAAATTCATATAAGTTCCTTAATAATAGTAATCTTATATTGGTTTTATTTTTATGGTTTAGACAGTAGAGATGAATCTATATATGTATGCACACTTGTCGTTACTTTCGCTTCACAGCAAAGGATAATTCATTGAAACATTTGCAATTTACGAATAAGACTGCTATCCTTAGCAATACTTATTTATCTTATTAGTTCTTGTTTTCATCTAAAATCTCTTTTTCATGGTTGTTTGTTATGAGTTGCTTCTCCATTTCACAAGGTGCCAAAAACTGACTTTTTATCGTTTCCTATGTTTAAGCTTCTTGGTTGAAACAACGGATTGCATGGATGGACCTTGTCGAGATGGTAGACTGGAGCAGACGTCTCTTAGATGTGTTTAAGTTTCATGATTGGCAAGGGAAATTGCATTTGGCGGAAACTGGTGTGGAGATATTATTTACTTGTATGACTAAGATTTGACAGCAGAGGTCTTGTACATGCCTTTTTGTACAAATAGAGTTTTTGTTTATTAGGCGAATCGCTCATTTTCTATAAGACTCTAGAGATGTACTCTGCCTGAGACCTCTCTTCCCATCAAAGTATCCGTATCCATCTCTGTTTACGTTAATTGTGAACTTGGTTGAAGAAACATGACATGTCATCACCAAGTTCTTAAAGTATACTGGAAATCCATACCCTTTTTCAGAGCTTCACTTATGAACTCCCAACTGATCATCTCATATGCTTTTTCTTAAGTCAATTTTCATGAGACATCTAGGAGCTGTTTTCCTATTATAGTGTCTCAAATAATGAGCATATTGTTTCGATCTCAACAATATGCTCATCATTTGAGTTCAATCATATCTTGAGGGTACATCAAAAGCTTGGATCCACGATGTGACGAAGTTTGCATGAACATCATTGTACTTCTTATTGGAATTCAAAAGAGAGGAACAAGAGTGTACTGAGAAAGAAGAAAATGTGAACAAGTGTAGCTATAACCAAATTCACTTTACATTACTAATTTATTGCCCAATTGTAAAGAGAGGTTATGCAATGGCTCTAACCAAATTTATTTCACCATACTTCTCTTATATACTACTAGTTTCTAAACACGTGCATTGCACGTGTGACCATGCAATTTTTTTAGAATAAGAAATTCAACAATTTAAGAGTATTTAAGCACACATAATATAATGTTACTTGTCAAAGAAAATAAGAAAAACTAGATTAACTTTGAGGAATGAGATGTCCGAAAAACTAATTTAGGAGGAAAAAAGTTAATTCATGAAAAAGAAAGAATAATTATAAATTCACTTGTGCATAATCTGCACATAATTTTTGAATATTTGAAATTTAGGTATAATGTCTTTTTAACATCGTTTAATAAGAGAAAAAAATAAACAACATTTGTAATATATTTTGAATTCAATATATTGTACATATTATAGCTAGGCATGATCCAATGCTTGTGGTGAATGTATAACTAAATCATTTTTAATTCAAATGTATTATTATAGGTGAACTAGTCTTTGGCAATGTGCTTTGCATGTTTATCCCCTATTATTTTCATAAAATTTGTACATGCCTAATTTTATATCTTCAAATCCACATTTCCAAAGACCATTTTTTTTATAAAATTTGTACATGCCTAATTTTATGTATTATTCTACTAAGTATGTGTTTAGTCAAACACAACAATATCATCTAATTTTAACACAATTTTAGTTATTACTCCCACTATTCCTTTTTAGTTGTCATAATGCGTTTTTTGAGAGTCAATTTGACTAATTTTTAAATTTAATTTAGATATTCAAAAACTATACGAAAAGTACTATAAATTGCAAAAATTTTTCATATCAATATGATGGAAATATACATTTGAAAATGTTAGTTAAAGTTTATATCGTTTGAGTATTAAAAAGAAAATAGTAACAACTAAAAAAGAACGGAGGGAGTAGTTCACGAAATAGGAAATATTGAACTATGTAAAACTAATTAAGATAATATAACATCTAACATCATCAGAGTTGCTGAAATAGAATTAGCATTGATACTTATAATGTTAAAAAAAATGATTAAAACATCTAAATAGGACTAACTTGCTTCTTACCTGTTTTATTTAAAATAATACTTTTTAGACTGATTTTAGAGTCGCCACTTAATTTTTGAAGAAAAATCAAGAAAACTATTTTTTTAATAGATTAAAACAGGGAATCAATTGAAAATATAAGGGGGTTCGGGGGTTCATATTAGTGTTCTAGGAAGGGTTTGAAAGCACCTAGAACACCCGCTAATGCGGTTATTCGACGATTAATTATTTGGCTTAAATTGCGAAATTGAACTATTTTATAGTTAGGACCATTTCAAGGGAGAAAAAGCAAAATGTTGAGATATCATCTAATCGAAATATTTTGTAAACTTATTCTTTAAGTTTTGTTAAGAGATGACCGACTTAGTTAAATTGTTAAATAAAAATGAACGTCTCTCGGGGATTTGATTTGTTGACCTTAAGTTAATGGCAAATATTAGCAAGTAAGGGAGCATAATAAAACAAAGAGGGAGAGGGATTTGGGCCCAAGTTTGGTTTTTCTATTCGCCTGAACCAATACTTGGACCCATTTTCGTTTGGGCCTTTGGCCCATTTGAGTCACCTGCACCTGTCCTAGTCTAACACAAAATAGAATATTATTTGGGCCTTAGGCCCAATTTCACTTGTCCTAGATTCTAGCAAGACAATAGATAAGTGGGCTTAGGCCCAAAAATAACAAAATACAATTTGGAATTAAGAGCGGGTCTTTGGCCCAATCTTTTCAATTTCTCGATCTGTTGCTTCTTTCAACTTCGGGACCTGTTCATCAATTTTTAGGGTTGGTCAACTCGATAAAGGGAATTTGAGCCCTCATGGCCCAAAGGAGAATGCGAAGATAGAGTCCGTGAGGATTCGGGTAGATTTCTCATGCAAAGACAAATAAGATCGTATTAGCACGAAAAAGAAAAAAGAAAAAAATATATATATATAAAATAAAATAAAATAAAAAACTAACGCATACAAAGTAAAATGCACATCGAGATGACTAAATACTCAGCACGACAAAATCATAATAAAATATTAAGGACTAACCTAACAACCCAAATGACAGTGATAATTATTGGCCACAGGGAGAAGAAAGGGCAAATAGTCTTGATGCGCATTCACAAATGTCACCGACTCTTTTAAGGGGGCAAAATTATATCATACGTGTCAATCCACCAAAGAGATCAAAAACTATAATGTAAATCAGAAGCTATGGGTGCAAATGACGTGCAAATTATGAACAAGTCCATTTTTAGTCTCAACCAATTCTCAGTTTCATGCATATTCACATATTGACATATGATCGAATGAAGTACTGGAATGTAAACATAATATGGGCTAACAGAGCTACAGAAAGTTAATATTTGAATCGGAAAAGGGTCAAAAATACCCTCAAACTATTTGAAAAGGTTTAAATATACCCTTCATCCATCTATTGGTCTAAAAATACCCCTCAATCCACCTTTTTGGCCTATTTTTACCCTTAAAACTTAACAGATTTTTTAAAATTATTATTATTAATATAATTTATTACATGACGTCTTCCTATTGGATGAAATAAAATCCCCAATTAACCAATTTTTCCCAACCCGCACCGATCCATACCCACAACTCCATGACCCGAATTCCATTAAACACAATTACACAAGGAATCCCAATTCTCACCCTCTTCGTCTTCTTCTTGGAGCAACATCTTTTTTTTGGAGCAGTAATTTTTTTTAACAACCGATGAAGCAGAGGCCAGCAGCAACGACAAGCTATCGTAGAAGGGCTCAAAAGAAAGTGTGATTGGCTTCTCTACTAGTGTTCCAGGGGCAACAACAAAGGATGTCATGGACATGATTTTGATCACCCAATACTTTGATACAATGAGAGAGATAAGTGTCTCCTCTAATTCATCTGTTGTTTTCATTCCTCATGAGCCAAAGGATATGACTTCTGAACAGAGGGTAAGAAATTCAAAGGAGCATATTTAGGCAATAATGCTGACATTATGATTTCTTTTTATACTTGTAAACTTGGAAGATCAGAAAGTATCCAACTGCCTTGAAATTTCTGCAAGAGAGAGTTACTATGTAGAGAGAGAGATTTTCCGATTCATCATAATTACAATTACAAAGTATCAATTGAAAGAAAGAAAAAATGATTACGCGAATAATGAACCCAATCCATTTGATACCCAATTAATTCATGATTAATCAATCCTCAAAAACCATTATGATGAATCTATCTAATTTATTACTCTGGAGTCTGGATCATACAAAATGACACTGCTTCACTCACTTTTCTGTAAGGTAGCAACAGACTCATGGCTTGAGGGCTACAACCAACCCGATCTTGGCGCTCTTTTCAATTGCCCTGGTGTCAACTTCACCTGATATTGTGAACAAGATTTTGGTCGCCACTCGTGTTGGATGAGAGCACTTACCATACCATAGCGGTTAACACGAGCCTTCACTGTGGTCAATGGGTCCAACAAATGAAAAATTAATGGCGACGGCTACGAAGAAAGTTGGGGGTTATGTGTCTGCCTCTACTTCATGGATTCCTTTAAAGAATAGCTCCAAAAAGAAAGACGAAGAGGGTGGGTATTAAATTTGGGTCACTTGTATTTAATTGGATTTGGGTCATAGGAATGTACTATGGGTCGGGCAGATTGTAAAAAAATGGTGGGTTGGGGATTTTATTTTATCCAATAGGAAGATGCCACATAATAAGTAGTACTAATAATAATAATTTTTAAAAATCTGTTAAGTTTTAAGGGTAAAAATAGGCCAAAAAGGTGGATTGAGAGGTATTTTTAGCCCAATAGATGGATGGAGGGTATATTTAAACCTTTTCGAATAGTCTGAGGGTATTTTTGACCCTTTGCCGTATTGGAATTGAAGAATCCTCACGTCACACGATGAAAGATTTAACACCCAAAAGGGGTCATGCTCCGAATAAACTAAAGGCTAGACTCCAACAAAATAAAAATAAATATTCAAATTTGGAAAGCAAAACAGGCAGCTCGAATTTTATACCGATTCAACTTTCAAATGTAAGCACTTTCAAGATGAAAACATGCTTCAAGCAAGTTACATTAGGCGGCAAGATCACAAAGACATTCGAGAAATGGGTAATGCCAAACTATGAGAACAGGCATGCTACTGTACCACATGTACCAAACATTTTAGTTAATTTGAGGGCCTAAACTTGGACAAATAGGAACATTGGACCGTAAACAAACTAAACACGACACACCTAATACTTAAACGTTGTATAAACAGAGCAACGCAGACTCAACAGCTTTGAACAATAGAATTAAAAGAAGAAAAACGAGCAGCACTTAAAGGAGCAGCCGAGAGACAATAATGCTAGATAATAAGCTCTAGACTTCGGCTCGTTCCGATCATAGAACCACGCAGCAGACCCAAGAAGGGGAATAACAAAGCAAAAAAAAACATTCGAGAAAAAAACAAAGGTAGTATAATAATGCCAGCTGACCACAAATCTTCAAAGTTTTTAGCTCGATATCATGCTGACTCAAGGAAACAACTAATATCGATTAAGAGAACATACACGCCATGCTAAGACATATCATCAGCCCAACACAATGAATTCAAAATGGACCAAAGGGTGAGGGGTTGTTTACCTCTTCTTGAGCAGCGAGACCGAGACAGACGAGCAGAGGCGATGACCTTCACCACAGGAAACTCGAACACAAGCAGCAAATCAGAATATTTGGACAGTGATATCAAACTCAAACACCCAAATCAAGTATTTTCTCTATTTCCTTGGTGTATTTAGTATATACTTCAGTTTTTTTTTTTTCTCAAGCTATTAGATGTATTTGTGTTCTAAAAAATTTCCAACCAGAAAAAATATTTTTCCCTTGCCTTAGTAGAGAATTTCCAACTCAAAAAAAATCCTCCCCTCCAGATGAACAGAAGATGCTATATCTATGGGGAAATTAGGGTAGAATGTGGGGGGAAAAGGGTGGGAATTCGGATATGAATGGACTCACTCCAAATTCAAACTCAAAAAATCTTTCACCAATTTGGAGAGACATCTTTTCTTGCAAAAATCGCCCCATTCCGGAAGAGGAAAGTGGTAGGACGCGTGCTTTGCTGCATGTTGTACGACTCACTGGCAAAGCAAAAAAGGAGAAGACGACTAAAACAAATTAGACGCCGTGTAGCTTCCGTCTGGTTCACGTTGGCCACTGGATTCGGGTCAGTTCGCTGGAGCGCTGGGATTTTCTGGACTGATCTTGGGTTGCTGCTCGTGATTGAGATTTCGCTGGGTCGCGATGCTGCTGGAAGAAGAAAGACGAAGTTGGGGCGGTGGGATTGTTTACTGTTGTGTATTTTGGTATTATATTGTTGGATATGGGCTGCTGTATGTATGCTGGTTGTTTTTTGCTGGAATGGATCGGTTGTGGGCTGATTTTGGAATGAGAGTTGGAGTAATTAGGAATTGGGATTAGAATGGGAATTTCTGGTGGGCTGGAACGTATGTCTGGATGGAAATGGGGTATTGTACATTGTTGTTATTATTATTTTGTGAGTTTGGGGAATTAAAAGGGTGGGCTGCTGGAGTAGCAAATAGAAAGCCTCAAAATGGGTCTTGCAAAAAATGGCCATTGGATCTAGCCCATTAAGTTATACAACTTAATCAAATTGAGGTAATCAATTAATTTGGCTAGAGCTTAAACGAAATGAATAAATATAACTAATTAACGAGCTTCTTAATTTTAACGAAATAAAATAATTAGCCTAATGAACTAATGACTCAAAATATAAACTACTAATTTAGGTAAAATTAAATTAATAGAGTATTTAAGTAAAACTAAAATCTTTTTGAGACCATTTTCGAATATTTATAAAAATGTACCAATTATATACGCAACATATACATTATTTAAAAATTACAAATAAGTGATAAATTATTTAGAATGACTTGAAAATATATTTATTTTATTTTATATTTATTTTTTTATTTTTTATTTTTTAAATTTTCTTAACTAATTATTTGAAAATCGTTTGAAATTAAAGAAGCTCGATGATTAATCTATATTGTGGAGGTCCAAAATTGGGTGTCAACATTACCAACCCAAAAAAAGGCACAAGTATATAAATATTGATGTACCACATTCGAGGCAACCGTGCTATTTCCATGTATACAAGTCCAGTAACTCCATTATCTTTAAAATGTGATCCATAATCTTTAGGTTTATTCTAAAGTATGTAATTTTAATTTGGTTAAAAGATGCAACAAGAAAATAACAAAAAACTTCATTTCATACACCAAATATCTTTTCAAGAAGCAACATATATCAAGTAACCAGGATTACATCCTCATGTTGGTTCACTACTAAATCATCAAAAGCTCAATTTTGCTAAATCATGCATGATTACAACTTTTAAACTCTTTGTGTATGGAGAAAATGAATGAAAATGTTGGGTATATTTTATTAGAAAAATAAATCCTTGATTGATTACATGTACATTGACATTTCAAAATTTAATATTTCAATAAAGATTGGAAGATGAATCAATTCAAGATTGACATTAAATAAACATAATTAAGTACTAAAGAAGTGATACAAAGTTCAGGAAACAGTATATACACATTATTAAGTCTATGGAAATTCAAAATACACGTTTCACGAACTATAAGAAGAAGACTAAACATTCAAGTTATTACTGATGACATACGGTTAAATGTATATAGTCTCTTACTATTAACTAATTTATTAATTGTATGAATAGTATTCACTACAACTTTTGGGTTTTCTAGTGTTTGTATACTATTATATTATATAATTACTATCTAAATATATTAAATAAATATTTTATAACATTCTAATTTAGAGTCGTTTTTTTAAATGGCATTATTGTAGTAACTTTCAACCTTTTTTGTTCCCACTTATAGAGTAATATATGATATGATATGATATGATATGATATGATATGATGATATGATTTAATACATTTTTAATACAATTGTAATACAATTTTTCAAATTTCACTTTTTCTTTTTCGGTGAATCACCATTACCAGTAGCTCCAATCAACCCATTAAGGGCGTGCATCGGTTGGTTTGGTTCGATTTTATGTATTATCTGTTCGGTTTATCGGTTTTTAAATACGCAAAATCAATAACAAGCCAATAAGATATCTTTATCGATTTTTGGTCATTAACGGTTCGATTTCCGGTTTACCAATAAGAAAATGTTCTTAAAATAAATATATGAATTCGAATACATAACAGGCCGTCCAGATTCATAGCTCCTGATACATTACCTTTCCGGCTGTTGCGCTAAAAATGAAAAAAAAAACGTAAAATCAAATTACAATCCCATAAAACACAATCGTGTTGTTATCACTGCTAAATAATCCCTCACAAAGCGTGACAAATTCAAAAAATTCAAATTTCTTCAAGCAGATCATCCAACATCCTTTTAATTTTGATTATTCTTTTTTGAAAATTTGAAGAAGATACATCATGAATAACTCAATGCCTTCTTTTCTTATGGACAATTGAAAACCGTGCACAAAAATTTTGGTGTAAGATGTACCAATCCTTAAAGAGTGAGATGACATAAATGTGAGCTGATACCAAGTTAAAGGGCATATTTATGTATGAGAAGTGCTAAATGGCCAAAATTATGTGGCCATAATTTGGTTAGAATTGTAAAAAGACTAATTTAACCTTCTTCCCTTTCAAAGTAAAGTCAAGTCTTTATTACTACTATTTCCTTAACTTTTAGAAATAACAACAATTTTATGTTTAATGAGTTAGAATTATTATTAATTGTGTGAAGGAAATTATTTAATGAACTTTATAATGTGGGACCCATTACAATCTAACTTCACCTTCTTTTAATTCTTCCTAATTCACTCTTTCTTTGTTCCTTTTTCTTCATCTTTTTTGTCATCCTTTCTCTTTTCTTTTTCATTACATGTAAAATTAAATTATACAAATTCTAATTCCATAAGATATTTTTGGATATAGTTTATCAATGATTTTCTAATTTTGAACTTGCAAATAACATTTTTTTATTTCTATTATATACAAATCATCCAATTCTAAAATCAAGCACACAAAAAAAATATTCATTAATATCTAAATTCATAACACAAAATTTGTTGGGAATAATATTATATTTGTTTTCTTTATTTTAATTTCATTATAGTATATTTAATACACTATCATCAAAATTTTAAATAATATGATTTGATTTTTTTTTCTTCACTACTATACTCATTTGAATATTATATTTCATAATCATCTTTTAAAATAAATAAAATATTTTTTTATGACAAACTTTAAAGATTATTCTTTTCAGATAATAACAAATCTTTTTAAATAAAGTTTGTACTTTAATGTGATAAATATAAAAAGATAAGTTTCGTGGGATAAATTTAATAATTAGATGAATTTTATGTATTAAAAATTAAGAAAGTAATTTTCGTGTTATAATTTTTTTTGATATTTTATAGTGAAAATATGACATAACGCTATAAATAAGTTAATTACATTCAAGGTAATTTTAGAAATTCTCTTTAATGTGATACTTCTCACAAAATTCAGTAATATATTTGATACTTCTCACATGTGATTTCTTTTAAAACATTTTTATTTCAATGATTAATTTCAGTCTTAAACATCTATTTGTGGATTTATTTACTTATCATTATTTGAATACTTTGTGCAGTTAATAAAAAAAATATTTTTTTGTATATGTGTATAGTTCATTTGATTTATTTTTAAAAAGTTAATAAAAAAAATTGCACGTTTTAGTTAAAAAAAATATTTTTGAATAGTACCTTTAAAAAATGTTCATAAGGTATGCATACCTTTGAAAAATTATTTTTTCACTTAAAATAAATCTCTTTACTGAAGAAGATAATTAAATTTCTCATTAATAATAACTACAAATGGCTATCTGTCTACTTAAGATTATACTTAATTATTTTGTTATTAAGCATAGATTCAAAAAAAAAATTAGTTGAATTTTTCTTTAAATATAATCAACTAAATAGATTAGTCTATATATATAATTGATGTTTTTCAAGAGAAAAAATAATATTATTTTGGAAATTAGATATTTCTAAAAACTAATTGATGATAAGACATTTATACTATGCCATGAATAACACATTAAATTTTTATGGCCAAAAGGATTTTCCCATCAGGATATACATTTTAAAAAAAATATTTTCATTTAATATAGAACTTTTTACCGAAGGAGACAATTAAAATTCATGTTACTAATATACATAAAAATATGTTTTTAAATATAATTTGAAAAATATTTCAATAACGATAATCAAAGCTCAAAATACTTTAGAATTGATAAAAATCAACACATTATAGAACTACGTAATTTAATTTTTTAAATCATAATAATTAAATATGTAGTTTAATTTTTTAAATATGTAGTTTTAAATACGTAATTTAATTTTTTAAAACATAATATTTAAATATGAAGTTTAATTTTTTAAAACATAATAATTAACAAATATCAAAACTACAACATTAATGTGTAACTATCTTGATTTTTTGTGAAATAGGATCGACACTTATGAACCATATGATTTTTAATATTTCTTTATTGTGTCAATATCTACCGATTCTAAAGTATTTTGAATCTTGAATGTTATTATTGAACTATTTTACATTATATTTTAAAAAATATTTTAAAATTGAATTAAAAAAAATATTTAAAATTTAAATAATTATTTAAATAGGTAATTTAAATTTATTCATATAATAAATACAATAAAATTACTTAATTTTAAAAATTCTTAATCAGTTTAAAAAAAAAAATTAATTTGAGAGCCAAAAAAATATATATTGTGACTACAACTATGTATACTTAATATATTAACATATCATTTAATATAACAACAAATAATACTAATAAAGAAAAATATATATGTGATGAAACTTTGATCTAGTTCATGTTTAACAAATTTGTGTTGTCATTATCATCGGTGAAGTATGAAGATGTTTTTCTTTCAATTTTTTTTTAATAAAAAATTATTTTGAAATCATAAAGAACTTTCTATATCCTTTCCTAGTCATTATAATTTTTCAATGAAGCACCATCAACATTCTTTCCCCAAAAAATATTTGTATACCTCTCTAGTAATAAAGTAAATAAATAAATATTAATTTTAATGAGTCTTTATTTGTGTATGATGTGATTCATATATGTTCGAGGATATGAAAGCAATCATATAATGGAGGAAACATGATGGTAATTTCAGTTTTCTTCATATTTCGGATAAATATATTTTTATCATTTAATTTTTTCTAGAAAATTCATGCGTAACAACAACTCCTTTAAATAAAGAAGAGTAATTGTTTTGTCAACTTGGTGAATTTCAGATTTTTAATTTTGAGTTGGGAAAAAGGTCTGAAATATATCCGAACTTTGACTGAAATTGCTGTAACGATACCAAACTTTGGAAAGGACCTTTTACCCCCCTGCACTATTTAATAGTGTATTTTAAATGTATATATGTGCCCACGTGAGCATAAAAAATATTGCATAATTATAAATAGTAATGTGTCCACGTAGGCACATATATACCTTTAAAATACACTATTAAATAGTGCAAAGGTAAAAGGTCCTCCATAAAGTTTAGTATCGTAACAACACTTTCGGCCAAAGGTAAAAGGTCCTCCATAAAGTTTGGTTCCATCGAAATCTGCTTAATGCTTATGAGGTATTCATGACTTGCAGCTCAAATAATTCTCTCTGATGCAGCTGGGAGGATGCTGTGGTAAAAAGGCAACTCACTGTATGTGCACTTCGCTGCCATGCCAACCGCGTCTTATTCTCCTAGATTCCTTTAGATAAGACAATTGCTCATTCTCTTCAAGTATAGAGAAGCATTCGATTGGCATACCATCAACTTCTTATTGGTGCAACACTAGAGGTAACAGAACCATTTCTCACAGAAAGACACTTACATAAGCTTTAATGCAAGACAAATTTCCTTTTGGACTGAAATGTGACTTCTACTGATAGTAGCAGCTTCTTCAGTTTCCGTTGACTGTCTTCAACAATATTTCCTTTTTCCTGTTTAATATTCAGGGGACAGATTGCGACATTTTGCTTCAGTGGTGACTGTGGTTGCACGAAGCTTGAAAGTTCAAGGTAAGTTAGCTACTGTCCATAAAAAGATTGCAAATGATGGCTTTTTAGATCAATATTTTTTCTCTGGAATGGTTTTTCTTTTCCCCAAAATGCTACTTTCAAATTATCTCGTTTACTTTTTCTTCGTATAACTCTCAAAGAACAATACCAAGTCTCATATATGGTAGAAATGTATATAAGTTTCTTAATAGACTCATAAGGAATAATCTTTATGTCTTCTGCATTTATCTGGTTTTATTTTCATGCTTTAGACAGTACAACTTTTATGAATATATTGTATGACACACTTGTCGTTACTTTCACCTCACAGGAAAATTTTTCCGTTCATTAAAACTTCCGCTAATGAAGGACTTCAACAAAGATAGTTGTCATGAATATTTTTGTAAAGAGTGACCCATTGGCTCTTAAAATGTCCTTTCTCCCTTTTTAGTGGTTACTTGTAATGATCCGCTTCTCCAAGGAGGAAACGTGTGCCAAAACTGACTTTTTACTATTTCCCGTGTTTCAGATTCATGTTTGAAACACCAGCATGGGCCTCGTCGAAATGCTACTTGTATTAGATGTGTTTCAGTGTCATGATTGGCAAGGGAAATTGCATGTGGCGGAAATTGGAGTGGAAATACTATTTACTTGTATGACTAAGATTTGTACAAATAGAGTTCATTTTTCCAGCAAACATTTTGAACTTTAATACTTAGCTGCTGCATCATTGCCTAGTTGATAGCTTCTGTAATGTAGGAAGCTTCTAACCTCAAAGTTGGATTATCATTTTGCCCTTCTTTTACCCTAAAATAAATTAAATATTAAGTAATAGTTATATTTAAATTCATGCATCAAACAAGATCTTAATGCAATCATATATTCATGTACTAATTAAATGTGGGTAATGAAGAGTCTAATAACCTTCAATTTTAATTAGCAAGATAAGTGGGAGTAATGAAGAGTCTATCAAAGACACTCACACAACATTATTTATATTCCCTTCTTTCATTCAAGTTTGTGATCATCTTGCATTCTATATTAGGTTAGTCTTCATCAGTTGTAAAATTTTCATTACCAATTTATAATTATAAGAATTCTTATTGATTTTTTTATTAGTATTCTTTAAAATTTCATGCATATTAATCTTCTTTTTGTAAAATTTCATGCATATTAATTCTATATTTTTGTATTCTTTCTTTAGGATAGAAATATAATAAAGCTAATCCTAATTTATATTTATAATTAATTATTTTGAGGGTAAGCATGTTAAATTCCATAGAATATTTTCACAATTAGACCCGTAAAAGAGTAAGTCTTTGATAAACATTAATAGTTATGCCATCTTCGTTATTTGATAATCATTTATCTTTTTAAAACAACATATTTGTATTTTTTCCTTTTTAAATGTAATCTCAAATGTTTAGAAAATTCATGCACTTAACTATTACATACAAGAATTAGTGCAAAAGTAAAAATAAAATAAAAATTAATGTAAAGTAAAAATATGACTAAATGTTACATTAAATTTTATTGTATTAGAATTCATACTTAATTTTTTATATATAGATCCTTTAATATATAGTTCAAGAAATATAGTGTATCTGTATTTTTTATATATTCTTGCTTTCTTTTCTGTTTTTTTTTTTATGATTTTAGTTTTTTTATACATATGAAACATTTTATCTATAGCAAGTCAACTTCTAACAAAATGTAATTCAATCAATAACGACTTCTAACAAAATGTAATTCAGTCAATATGACAATACTTTTGTCTATATATTTTAATGTGATGTCTTTTATTATGGATATCACGTTTTTATTTACTTTTCTTTCTTTTCTGTTTGAACTTGTAATTTTTTCTATAAATTTGATGTTACACAACCTAGACATTTTGTAATATTTTTCTTTATACGTATCTTTTTTATAGCCAATTTCTTTTTTTGATTATTAAAACTTACGTTTAGTAATTAAAATATATTAATTCCTCTGATATAATAAAAAGGTTTATTTTTCATGAAGCATTGAAAATACCAAACCTCCAACATCTGACACAAGATTTCCATGCTATATTTTGTGAAGAGTTATATTCTTATGTCAAACTTACATACAAAAGGACTTAGCTTTGAACTTAGCAATGAATTTATGTTCGCTCCACTATGATTATATAAATTAATTTTTCTAGTGTCAATTAGGGGACAAACGTGCAACACACGTTCCCGAACTAGTATACACTAAAAGTGGGAAGAATGTTAGGCAAAAGTTAGATTACAATTCTATCACTACATTAAATTTAAATGTTATAAACTATTTAATAAATTAAATATTGAATAGTAAATCATCATATTAGTACTTGAATCAACCACCATAAAGTTTCTTGAATATGTATTTTTTTTATTAATTTCATGTTGAGTTAAATTCATGATTTTTTCTATTTTTCATCTTCCAATTGAAAATATGAATGGTTATGTTTGCCCTTAACAAAAAGAAGAAAAATCATATAGATCTATAGTATATTCTTTTTGTATGTAAATATTTGCATTAATGTGAAGTACATTACATAGATTTTATTACCTCTAACTCTTCATTATGTAAATATATGCAACTCGCACTAATTATATTCATTGTGTTTTTTACTCCCACCTCTTATCCATGTTCAAATGGATTAATGTCATATTCATAACAACTCTAAGTGTTCTTCAATCTTATCCTATAAATAGTGACATTTGACACAATATTGTACACACACTTAAAATAGTTGGAAAAAAAGAAGAAGAGAAAATCTCTATGCACTTCACTTGTCTCTTTTTTTTTTTTTTTTTTAATGTTTATGCTTCTTGTTTGCTATTATTGTATAAGTTTTTATTGTTATTAGTAATATTGAGAATTTACAGTGGTTTGTTGCTTTGTATACATTAACCTAGCATGTGGTATTTTAGTATACTTATTTAAATATTGTATTTGTACAATAATTAGTTATTTTTAATTTATGCACTTTTAGTCAATTTTATAATCAAGGATGCATTCTTTTTATTAGGAAGATATATGTACTTTTTATTGTAAAAATGGTGGATTGTTTACAATAAATACCAATAAATTTGAAGCGGAGAAAATATGTCATTTGCAATACAAAATTTATATGAAATTTTTTGGGATAAACGTGCAACACACGTTTCCCAAACTAGTAGTATTACTATAAGTGGAAACAAAAAAAGTTAAAAGTTGAAATACCAAAATAACCCTATAAAGTTGAGTTACTACAATAATATCATTAATAAAATATATAGTTAAATAAATAATAAAATTTCTGTACTTTTTATATAGTTGTTTATTGGGTTTATGATACTTTTTTAATATTAAATGAATAGGCATCAATCATCAATTTTATTTAGTCATGATGATCAAATTATGGACAATTGAAAAAGTTGCGAAAATTGTTCTATGTAGACCAAATTTCCGTAAATGTATCTTAATGGTCATTCTATTCTATTCTATACTAAAAGTGTGAAGAATGTTAGGCAAAAGTTAGATTACCATTTTGTCCCTTTATTAAATACAAATACAAATACTATTAATCATCTAATAAATTGTTAATTAAATATTAATTAGTGAATTTTAATTACTACAAGGGAGAGTTACACATTAAGCCAATATCAAATTTATCAAATTCTTTCGGTTACAATTTTTTCATGTTGTATGGTGAATTAATATTAAATTGTTATAAGTAATTATTATCAAGAAGACAAAAAGACTCCTAATTATATTGTTCAATGAATTACAGGTGAAGAACAAAGGTTATATAATTAAGTAGGAAATTGATGGCCTCTTTTAATTTTTTCCTTGTATCACCCTCACCTAACGTTTTCCTATTTAAAGTCACCTAGAAAGAGAAATGAATTTACAAATCTCATATCTGATCTTCTTACTAAAGTATGTTAATGTCAATTCTCTTATAAATTAAGATCCATTTTCTCATCTTTGGTATATCATTTCTTTCTTCTTGTTTGATTTCCTTTCTGGTCATAGTCATAGACCACAGAAGAAAAGTTGTCATCAATCTTTGTAGAACTGTTAAGGGTGATATCATTATTGGTGTATTTGGATCAAAGACGTTATGATCGATTGATTGATCAATTGTAAAGAATGTTTGGAAGGAAATAGTACTTTTTTTTTATCATGTTGTATGAATTACAACAAAATAATGAATTGGTTGTACTATTTTATGTAAAGTGCTTATAGTGATGACCATTTGTAAGTGATTTTTGAATTAGTTTTAAATGTTCTTTTATAATGTATTCTTTTCTTATTATCCATTTTAGTTAAATATGTTTTCTGCTTATATAAAGAAAATTGTGTCTAGATTACAATTAAATAGATATTACTTATTTAGACTTTGTATAATTATTGGCGTGGAACATGTACAATATTATACTTCTTATTTCCAAATGAAATTAAAAATTATCTCAATGAAAGATTAGATATTTTATTATATGTTAGATCATTTGTGTTTTACATGAATATATAAAATATTTGGTAGATATGTTGAATGACTATACATGCATTTATAATTAGTTCATCTCTCATTAATTAGTATATTGCCTCTTTAATTAATAATAAAGAGATCTAAATGTATAAAGTTCATTATCAATGATCCATATAAAATTAGATAACTATATTTTAATTTTCAAACAAACACTCTTACTCTAACAATTATATGTGTAACACTAATTGATAAGAATTCTCCCTATATCCACCATCATTTATACTTTTTAGTGCAACATAAATCTTATAAATACTTAACATTTACAAGTCAAACATTATAATAAGATGTCTAAAGACTTATGTGGAGCACGATTGTCATATACTATAAGTTTATAGTAATAGGTACACTTGGCTACACGCACGACGCGCGTACTCAAAAACTAGTTATTATTAAAAGTGGGAAGCTCTAAAGTACAAAGTTGAATTACCATTTTATCCTTTAAGCTTATATTTAGAGCTAGAAATTAAAGCTTGTTTTTGTTTTGTTAATGTGCAGTGAACAGAAACGTCTATGGTAAATAATAAGAGTAATATAGTTAAGTATCTTTCATTATTTACCTGATATTAATATATTCTTATTAAACTTCATCTATTGAGCAATTATCAATTAATCTAAAGTTGAAAAGACTGTTGTTACAATATACATAACATTTATTTCTGATGATGAACATCATTTAGGAGGAAAAAGAAGAGTCACCATTTTGTAAAAATGAATTTGGTTGCAGCTCTGTTTCATCATTCTTGCAACATTCACTCATATGCTTTCTGATTGCACTATCTAAAAGTCATAATTTTTCGTAAACAGTCTCACCTTTTAAAATGAGAAAATAAATAAAATAAGGGCAAATTATAGAAATCAAATCTATCCCTTAAAAGTTTATAATTACAGAAATCCCTCAAACGGATACAATAATATAAGCGCTGATACATTAATCTGATGTGCGAGATACATTAATCATTAAGTAAGATACATTACATTTTATACATGATACACTAATCTGATGTACATTTTATACATGATACACTAATCCGATGCGCGAGTATGATGTTTTGTGCAGGTTTTTGTGCTTTTTTAAATAAAAATTATGGTTGTAATAATTAGACTTTCCACCAAGTATATGTTTAGGTTATGGGTGTCTTTGTTAGTTAAATAATGTGCATATATTTTCTTTGTCTCAGTTTAAAATAATAGCATGTGTTATATCTCAAAAACTTGTTTCTCTCTTGTCTGTTAGTTTGGCAATGTAAAGGAAGAACAATAATTGTAGGCGTATTGTTTGAAGCTTTTCTCTTGATTTAAATACTACTCCCTCCGTCCCTATTTAGTTGTCCATATTTCCTTTTTTAGTTGTCCCTATTTAGTTGTCCATTTTGACAAACCAAGAAAGGACAACAAATTTTTTCCTATTATACCCTTATTTACACTTCTTGAAAATTGTAAAAGTGTATGTTGTTTCCCTCCAATTTATTTCACTTGAATTCAAAGAAGTGGTTGTAATTTTAAAGTGAAAAAGTTGTCATAAGGGTAAAATTGTAACTTCACTGTGCTAATCATTGTTGTCTTAATCTGTGTGTCATTTCTAAAGTGGACAACTAAAAAGGGACGGAGGGAGTAGTTTTTAAGTCTATGTCTTTCCAGCTAGTTGAATCATTTAGAGAATGTTTCTATTCTCGATTTAAAGTGATAATATGTATAATACCTTTGTAACTTAAATATGAGGGGACTTGCGTGTTATTTTTTTTGCACTTTAAATACATTGTAGTAGTTTGTTTTGAGCTCCGTTCGGCATTTGCGCACTTTCGTGTTTTGGACAGTATATTCGTCCTACGACTTAACTTGATTTTATGTTGTTTTATACGATATAGTTTAAGGTCGATTCGTCTTATTAACTTTTTTTTTACCCTCTCTTTATTTGCATGAACACTTCCGGAGCTATTTGGAGTCTCTAAAAGATACTCACCACCACCTCTAGATTTGAAAATGTGCATCCTCTCTTTCACCTTGCGCCTCTCGCTTTCTTGAGCAGCAAATCTGGAAAATTACTCCTTTTCTTTTACTCTTTATTACTTATATTATGCTTGTGTTTTTGGTCATTTTTGTGAATGTTTATTATGTGACATCTTTTGCACTTCGGTTGCTATTTTTGGATGTTGATATATTCTGTCAACAGTAGAGTAGTTATTTTAAAATGAGAAAAAAATAAAATAATATAAACCATATTTAAAAAAAAAAAGATACTAAAAAATAAAATAAAAAACACATTTTTAATTTTTTTCTATGAGTTTTTTTTATTTTTATGAAATGTATTCAAATTAATCTCCTTGATAATATTATACTAAATGTTTGTTTATACAAACAAAATACCATATAATTACTAAACAAAGAAGGTCAAAGAAAAAAAAACATAAAAAATGAGGCTATAAAGCATTACAATGCTAAAAGTGGAAGAATGTTAGACAAAAGTTAGATTAAACTTCTATCCCTACATTAAATTTAAATGTTATATACTATTTAATAAATTAAATATTGAATAGTAAATCATCATATATTAGTACATTTACTGCTCATTACAATTCTATCCTTCATTGGTGTTTCTTGCCACACTTTTAAGAATTATTTATAATTGTTGCATTTTATTGATCATTACATACATGTTTTCATAATTTAATTAAATCTATAAATAATTACACGGGACACACATACAACACACGTGCCAAAAGCTAGTTTATTTTTAAAAGGAACATGAAGATATGTGTGATTCATCAATGCATCGCTTTTAGGATATTCTAATATCTTGTATTTGATTAATGGTTTGCTCATTTGGTAAGATTACATAAGAATTGGAGAAATTTAATGCTTTTCACAACTGGTGGATTTTTCATGTTTACGAGGGAGAAAAATACAATTTAAGAAATCAAAATTGCATGTCCATTTAGTCAGAGACATTTAGGGATAAGCCATCGTCGAGCTCAAAAGTGTAGTGAACCTGTGTTATGTATTTATTAATTGTAACTTCATCTTTTTTTTACGTTTCTCTCCTATTTGGGCTATTCCGATGTGTGATTCGACAAAATGTTTGCCAGCCTAAATGGTTGTTAATCTTTTTCTTTGCCTACCCTCATGGGTCCACCCTCCATCATTAGTGTCACAGATTTTGATAGGAGTTTCTTTTTTATTTTAAAGAAAATGACTACATCTACATCGTGGGTCTTTTTTAAATATATTTATGGAATAAGACATCAAAGACTAGAATAAAGTCGATGTCGTTTTTACTAAAGCATCCAATAGGAATGAAGCACTATCATTAATTAATAAAGCACTAATTGTTGTTTACCTACCAATACCATTAATTAATAAATTAATAATGCATTCAGAACTCATATAATACACATTCCTGTTTGTGCTCATTACCAACTCTAATTATTGTTTGATCTCCTCACCCATCTCTATGTACTAGACAACACCTTGTGTCATATAATATTTAGATCTACGTACGATCAATCAGTTAACAATCGATCAATTTATTATTAAGCTATTGAGGAATAACAGGAAATTCAATAAGTTAACATTGAGGTGAGTTCTATTGATTCATAATTTATTTTCATACTTAAAAGGAAATCTTTATCCTCTGAATCTATATACTCCCCCTTCATCACTTGGTGATTGTTTTTCCTTTTAATTTCCTATAATCCCTTTGTTAGTGAAAAACTTATAAGATAACAAAATTACAAGATTACAATTGAAAAATAAAAAATGAAGAAATAAATCTTTTTAGGCTGAGGCGCGGATATCTCGCTCTCTTTAAGGAGATTCAAGCCCACTGCAGCAAATATTATCACTGGTCCAGCAGTAGTCCTTCTTGACTTGTCCCCTCCAGGATACAACAACCTATTCACAATATATAACTCAACAACCCTGGACAAGAGTTGAGTTCAAAGCTCCACAAAAAAGAACACCTTCCTTCAACTAATAAGAACTCTTTTTTTTTTTTACCAACTCTTTCACTCTATATTTTTCTTGTGTATTGTATCTCCCAAACCAAATGAAGACCACCACTATTTATACTAGAAGAAGTCTTCCTAGGAATAAATAGGAAGATAATGGGGTAGTAAATAGTGAAGATAATGGTATTAGGAGTTACATATGTTACAAGGTATAATGGAGGAATAAAGAATGGAATTGATGCTTGATGACCAATGTTAACAACGGACAACAAATGTGCTGCCCATGATCAGTCCACCAACGTTCTCAGCAACGTTTTATTTTCCTCTACTATAATGAGCAATTAAGCCAAAAAATGAAATGCACATAATGAGTGGATAGTAATGTTACTTAAAACAATATGTAAGAAAACTGCCTCTAACGGACACAGAGGCATTCCAAATGACAAATTGTTATTAATTTAAAATGCTAATTACCAACAATCCCCCACTCATTTTAATATTAGATAAGAGAGTATATCAGCTGAAGGAAGACTACCATGCATAATGAAGGTGTGCTCTGCATTGAACCTCCACTTAGTGAAACAGTAACTTTTACTCCAGAGTCGTAGTGGTCTCAGACTTGAACTATGACTGCTTGAAGGAAATAAAATATCACTGCTCACACATAATAATCAAGGTGTTGACATGAGCTTTAAAGCCAGCATATTATGGCCATGTGCTATCCCGGTTTCATGAGTGCATTTGAGAATAAGCCCAATTCTCATAGGAAGCGACCTACTTCCACACATCACATATGTGAAATCTGTCGAGAGTGCTCCTGTAAGCTTAACACTCCACCCATACGGGCTACAGATATTCATTAAGAGTTTTGTCAACTCAACCTTCACATAACTATAGGAAACAATGCACTCACATCATAGGGAGGAAATAAAAAGATAGTGCATTTTTCACAACAAGTCATCATATGATTAGTTTTTCCCTTTGAACCTGGTTATAGGATCTCTAGTCTCCAGGTTGGGTTTCCTCATATATGATTCAAGGATTTATAGGCTTCAATCCCATCCCCCTCGATGTGCTCCAGACCTTTTCTCTTGTTAAGGCCTTAGTAAGAGGATCTACAAGATTATCACAAGATTTGACATAATCAACATTAATGGTACTTTGTCAAATATGATCTTACATTACTGTGTTTCCTCCTTATAGGTCTGGATTTACCGTTGTAATAACGGTTTTGAACTGTACCAATCGCAGCGGTGCTATCACAATGAATTAAAATAGGAGGAATTGGTTTTTCAAAATAAGGTATTTGAAATAATAAATCTCTTAACCAATTTGCTTCCTCACTAGCTGAAGCTAAAGCAATTAGTTCAGCCTCCATGGTAGAGTTAGCAATAATAGTTTACTTTTTTGATTTCCAACAAACAGCACCACCACCTAAAGTAAAGACATAACCAGTGGTAGAACAGGAATCACCTGATAAAGTGTTCCAATCTGCATCACAAAAGCCTTCAAGTACAACAGGACATGTTTTATAGAACAAACCACAATTTTTTGTTCCAATTAAATATCTCATAACTCTTGTTACAGCATGCCAATGTTCATTACTTGGCTTGCTTGTAAACCTGCCAAGTACTCCTACTGCATATGCAATATCAGGCCTAGTGCAGTCAGTCACATACCTCAAACTTCCGATTATGCTAGCATATTCCTTTTGATTTATTACATCATTTTCACTTTCAACAGGAAATAAGTGAACACTTGAATCAAAAGGAGTAGCAACATGCTTGCAATCAAGAAAGTTATATTTTTTCAAAATTTTCTCAACATAATGTGACTAGTCAAGGAAAATTCCATCACATGTTCTTGTTATTTTTATTCCAAGAATAACATTTGCCTCACCAAGATCTTTCATATCAAAATGGCTTCTAAGAATATTCTTAGTTTCATCAATAACATTCATGTTAGAGTCAAAGATCAATAAATCATCAACATATAGGCAAATAATCACATGTGAATTATTCCAAGACTTATGATATATACATTTATCACACTCATTTGTTTTAAAACCATTTTCAATCATGCAAGAATCAAACTTTTCATGCCATTGCTTAGGTGCCTGTTTCAAGCCATATAGGGATTTAGTAAGTTTACATACTTTGCTTTCTTGGCCTGCTTCAACAAAACACTCGGGTTGATCCATATAAATTTCCTCATTTAGGTCTCCATTTAAGAAAGCAGTTTTTACATCCATTTGATGAATTTGCAAATCAAAAATTGCAGCCATCGCAATTAAAAGTCTTATGGATGCAATTCTTGTTACCGGTGAAAAAGTATCAAAAAATTCTAGGCCTTCTAGTTGTTTAAAACCTTTTGCAACTAGTCTAGCCTTATATTTATCAATAGAACCATCCGGTTTCAACTTTTTTCTTAAGACCTATTTGCAACCAATTGTTTTACAACCCGATGGTAAATCAACTAGTTTCCAAGTTTTATTAGAAATTAGTGATTCCATTTCATCATTTACAACCTCTTTCCAAAAAATAGAATCATGTGAAGATAATGCTTCTTTCAAAGTAAGAGGGTCATCTCCAACATTAAACACATAAAAATCAGGACCAAAATCTTTTTCTACTCTAGCTCTTTTACTTCTTCTTAACTCAAAATCATCAACTTCTTTATTTTTCAAAGTAGAAGTAGAAGAACTAGGTAGTGACAAAATATTTTGTTCAATCCTTTGACCCCCACTATTTTTAGAATCAAAAGGAAATTTATTCTCATGAAAAATAGCATCACCCGATTCTATCACAATATTATCTTCAAGATTAAAAAATCTATAGGCTGTACTATTTGAAGCATAACCAAGAAAAGCACAAGTAGTAACTTTCTTACCCAACTTTGTAATCTTGGGATCCATTAGCCTCACAAAGGCTAGACAACCCCAAACTCTTAGATATCCCAAACTTGGCTTGTAACCTTTCCACAATTCAAAAGGTGTCAATTTAGACTTTTTATGAGGCACACGATTCAACACATAACAAACAGTTAAAATAGCTTCATCCCAAAAATTTAAAGGTGCATGTGACTCAATAAGCATGGCATTAGTCAATTCAACCAAAGTTCTATTTTTCCTTTCCGCTACTCCATTAGATGAAGGAGAGTAAGGAGGAGTAGTTTCATGAATTATTCCCAATGATCTAACAAAAGAATTAAACTCATTTGACTCATATTCACGGCATCTATCACTTCTAATTCTTTTTATTTTTCTTCCAAACTGATTTTCAACCTCATGGAGATAAGTTTTGAAATTTTCAAAATCATGACTTTTATTTTTCATCAAGTAAACATATGTAAACTTAGAAAAATCATCAATGAAAGTGATAAAATATCTATTACCTACACGAGTTAAAATTCCACCAAGTTCACAAATATCAGTATGAACTAATTCTAACAAATCAGTTTTTCTTTCAACTTGAAAATGAGGCCTTTTAGTGATCTTGGCTTTACTACAAGCCTCACACTTTTCAAAATTCTTTTTAATCATTGGGATTAATCCTAAACTACTCATGATTCCAACATAACGGTCATTAATATGACACAAACGAGCATGCCAAAAATTGGTAGAAGAAAGCATGTAAACAGAAGTAGAAGTTTTATTCATTTCAACATTCAATTTGAACATCCCATCACATGCATACCCCTTTTCCACAAAAATACTCTTCTTCACTATTACATATTGATCAGATTCAATAATCTGTTTAAAGCCTGCTTTATTAAGAAGAAAACTAGACATCAAATTTTTCCTCATAGAAGGAGTATAAAGTACATCTTTCAAAGTTAATACCCTTCCAGAAGTAAAACACAATTCGACATCTCCCTTTCCAAGCACTTGAGTAGTGTGAGCATTACCAAGCATGATTGTTTTGGGCTCCTCAAAATGAGTATATATCTTAAACCAGTCTTTGTCATGACAGACATGACAGTTTGCACCAGAATCAGCCCACCATCCATCAACATTCTCAACCATGTTTATGTCGGTAATCACCGCCACAAAAGGTTCTTCGGTAACGTTTGCCTGAGGGTTAGGACCATGTTTTCGGAATCTGCAAAATCGAGCAATATGCCCACTCTTGCCACAAACAAAGCACGGTCCTTTGTCTTGAACTTGTTGATTTTGTGCTTGGTTATTTTCATCATTATTTTTCTTGGGAGGTCTACCATTATTTTTCTTGAACTTTTTCTTCTTAGGCTTCAAAGAAGTATTTTTGTGAGTTTCAGGAGTAGCATTATTTGAAGTAATTAAATTTACCTTCGTTGTGATGTTGTTCTCTTCTGTTTGTAAAAGTGCATCTTGGCCTCTTGCCTCTTCTTCCATGCGGATTTTCATTATCAAGGTTTCAAGGGAGGTTTCCTTTTGTTTGTGGCGCATAGTTTTTTGAAATTCCTTCCAAGAAGGTGGAAGTTTATCTACTATGCCACAAACAATAAGGTTATCTCCAATTTTAACCTCCTCGGACCTAAGCTCTCCAACAATCATTATAAAGTCTTGAGCTTGGTCTACCACTGATTTGTTGTCCACCATTTGGAAACGAAAAAATCTACTAGCCGCATATTTTTTCGCTCCAGCCTCTTCGGTATCATACTTACTCTGCAATGCTTTCCAAATTTTCTTTGCACTAGACTAAGTTCTATCATAATAATCATAAAAATTATCAGATAGACAATTAAGAATATAATACCGACACTTATAGGAATCACCATCGTACTTTTCCACTTTCTCTAGATGAGAAATAGTTTCATCATCATTCATAGAGGTGATGTCTACTTTATTAGGATTCTTCTCAGTTAACACATAACAAACATTGAGAAGACTTAAGTAGAAAAGTACTTTACCCTTCCATCTCTTAAAATGGTTACCATTGAACCGAAATGGCTTGTTAAGGTCTCCCATCTTAACGTCCGCGTTTTTTTCAATTGTAGCCATGGCGAATCTCCTTAAAATTGTTAGTGAAAAACTTATAAGATAACAAAAATACAAGATTACAATTGAAAAATAAAAAATGAAGAAATAAATCTCTTCAGGCTGAGGCGCGGATATCTCGCTCTCTTTAAGGAGATTCAAGCCCACTGCAACAAATGTTATCACCGGTCCAGCAGTAGTCCTTCTTGACTTGTCCCCTCCAGGATACAACAACCTATTCACAATATATAACTCAACAACCCTGGACAAGAGTTGAGTTCAAAGCTCCACAAAAAAGAACACCTTCCTTCAACTAATAAGAACTCTCTTTTTTTTTTACTAACTCTTTCACTCTATATTTTTCTTGTGTATTGTATCTCCCAAACCAAATGAAGACCACCACTATTTATACTAGAAGAAGTCTTCCTAGGAATAAATAGGAAGATAATGGGGTAGTAAATAGTGAAGATAATGGTCTTAGGAGTTACATATGTTACAAGGTATAATGGAGGAATAAAGAATGGAATTGATGCTTGATAACCAATGTTAACAACGGACAACAAATGTGCTGCCCATGATCAGTCCACCAACGTTCTCAGCAACGTTTTATTTTCCTCTACTATA
This sequence comes from Solanum verrucosum, assembly GCF_900185275.1. Taxonomy (NCBI): domain Eukaryota; kingdom Viridiplantae; phylum Streptophyta; class Magnoliopsida; order Solanales; family Solanaceae; genus Solanum; species Solanum verrucosum. The sequence continues at coordinate 20,293 of NW_026020112.1, read as the reverse complement.
ATGAGCAATTAAGCCAAAAAATGAAATGCACATAATGAGTGGATAGTAATGTTACTTAAAACAATATGTAAGAATGAAGGATACACATACACAAAGTCATAAAGAATAAAGTCTCCTACAGTCAAATAAACGAAAGAAGGAATTAATGAAAAAAAAGAAGAGAAAATCTCTATGCTTAAGTTTTATTGCTTTGAATATATACCTAGCATGTGGTATTTTAGAATCCTCATTTGAATTTTGTATTTATACAATAGTCAGCTATTTTTATTTTATGCACTTTTAGTCAATTTTATAATTAAGGATATATTCTTTTTATTAGGAAAATATGTGTACTTTCTATTATAAAAATGATGATTTTTTTTAGGAAATATGAATAGATTTGAAGGGCATAAAATATGTTATTTGCAATCAAAATTTATATGAAGTATTTTGGGATAAACGTGCAGCGCACGTTTTCAGAACTAGTATTACTAAAAGTGGGAACAAAAAAAAGTTAAAAGTTGAAATACCAGTTTACCCCAACACTAAATTAAAATATTATAAATTTAATTGCATGTCTAAATATTAGTGATAATCAATTACTACATTGAGTAAAAATGGAGAGTTCATATGCTCAAAGAAGGATTGTTTACTCTTCCAGATTTAATGGAGCTTCATTGCATATATTTAATATTCTTAAAGTTATTCTCTTTTATCTATTTTGGCCCTTTGAAATTCCACTATTAGTGGTGTTTCACTTAAATATTATTTGCACTATTGTACTGGCCTTTTTTTTCTATATATAAAATTTTAAAAAAACTACTCATACAAATAAAATAGGACAAACTACTTGTACAAATAAAATGTAAAATAAAATTACTTGTACAAATAAAACAAAAAACTACTTAAATAAATGAATATAAAAGGAAAAAGAGACTCAAACTTGGTCTTCATCCACATGTATTGACTTGTCGGTGATAGACTTGTCTTCAAACCCTCCAGTTTTTCAAGGCAGGTTTTGAGAAAGGTCGTCAACTAGAAGAATTAGGTCATTTGAAAAACCTAAGAAGTGAATTGATGATCAATGGTCAACAATTGGTCGGTGATAGAGAAGAAGCTCGAACATCATATTTACAAGAGAAATCGAATATCTACAAGTTGGCATATGTTTGGTTCCATGACGAACCAGAAGGAAGTGAGACCAATGATGAGAATGTGTTGGATGGTCTTCAACCTCATCCTAACTTGAAAACCTTAGCAATAGTGGACTATTTAGGGACTAAATTTCCTTCATGGTTCCATGAACTCGAAACCTCTAATTAAAAATTTAGGACCCCTTAACAAGTGATGTGATGATTAAAATTTTAAATTGGATAAGTCAAAACTTAATGAAATATAATTTAGTAGAAAACTTATGAATTTATAGTATTAGTATATTTTGGCTATAAAAGTCCCATTTTTGTGTTCAATATTTAGTAATCATAACTTAATTTGAGCTCTCATTTAAACCATAAATTTGCATGATTTAATTGCAGTCAAATTCAAGTTATACTACTACTAATATTTATTACTTATATTTTTTACCTAATCAGTTTGCAGAAAATAATGTTTTAGATCTTAAAACACAACTAACATATAAGGTGACTCAATTGGGTTAGAGGGTGACTATCCACATGGATTATCTGGGATTGATTACCTCTCAAAAATCTTTTGAGTTAAGCTGAACCTGTCACATAGGACTTGCCTGGTGCTATTTATATTTATAGGAAAAGTTGATATTTTTAGATAAATTGTTAAGCATAGTGTGCAGTAATGTCCAAGTCATGTACCCAAAAATTAATTTGAACTCATTAATCCTGTAAATCTCATATATACCCACAAGCCACAAAACAATGATTTTTTTAAATTTTTTTGAGTCAAATAATAATAGTTAGGTCTTGGGAATGCTCCTAGGTGGGATGATTTGGTTGATGAAAATAACAGGTTTCACCTTCTCTTTTGAATGACAAATAAAGTTCACAAATAAGGTTTCACCTTCTCTTTTGAATTTGTGCCTAAAAGTGTTAAAAGTGTGATTGCAAAGAAGAATGAATCAAAGGCCTTAGCATTAAGGTCCCACTAATGCTTATGCTATTGATATGTGCGGTGATTTTTTTATGAGGATGAGGAAGATAATATGTTGGACGTATGCTTTGATAAAGGGGCTAGGAATTGGGATATCTCACTAGACATCAAAAAAGTGGAAGCAACAAAAATAAAAAGAAGGCACATGGTAGGACATACAGTTGGGATAGTAAAGTAATTGGGGAGTTCATTCCAAAGCAACTATGATGCAAATGATAAAGCAAAATCATATGACAAATTTGAAGAAGAAGAAAAGAGGAAAATAATTGGGTGACTTTGTAGGTTATTTCATAAGTCGAGTGACTTTATTGCCACAAAAATTATCACTTGTATTCAAATTCGAAACACGTGATTTCTTCTTCTTTTGAAAGAGTTATACAGAATAAAGACATTGGATTTTATGTTTATCTTGGAGAGATATTTATGCCATTGGATTCACTATTTGAATTGTTATTATCTTGCTTTTTGTGGCTCATCTGCAACAATGGCAGACCAAATGTGATTCTTTATTCAAATTATTGTGTGTATGAATTATTATCTTTATTCAAATTCATTGTGTATGAATTATCTCTTTCTTTCAGCAAAAAGAAGACATTTTTTAGAAGAAGATTTTGTGAAGGAGCAAACACAACGATGGCCGATCCTATAATTGGTGCTACTGTTCAAGGTTTGCTTAAAAACCTGCTTTCTGTCACTATTGAGGAATTCAGTAGCTCATGGGACTGTAATAAAGATCTTGGAATGTTGACACAAAATGTATCCATGATACAAGCTTTCATTCATGATGCTGAAAGACGACAAGTTGAGGATCAGTCTGTGAAACTATGGTTCACGAGGCTTGAGAGAGCTGCTGAAAATGCTGAAAATGTCTTTGACAAATTCAGGTATGAATCTCTCAAAAGACAAGTGAAAATCCGAAACAATCCAATGAGAAAGGTCAGTGATTTCTTTTCTCATACAGCCTATAAGAACAAAATGTCTCGAAAAATCAACAACATTAATGAAGAGTTGAAGGATATCAATAAGGTAGCCAAAAACCTTGGTCTCCAATCACTCATGGTTCCTCCTCGGAAAATACTACCAATTCGAGAAACAGATTCCATAGTAGTTGCTTCGTATGTTGTTGGCAGAGACAACGATGTTGCTGAAATAAAGGAGAAGATATTGACCGTAAGAGAGGATATTGATCTGTGCACCATTCCCATTGTGGGTATGGGGGGTTTAGGGAAAACAACTGTGGCCAAGAGAATTTTCAATGATGAACAGATCGAGAAGCACTTTGAAAAGAGAGTATGGTTATGTCTACCTGAAATGTCAGAAATTAAGAGCTTTCTTGAACTGATCCTCGAATCATTGACAAAGAGGAAAGTTGAGATCCAGGGCAGAGATATAATAGTCAAAAAGCTCCAAGATGAACTGGAAGGAAGAAAGTATTTGCTTGTCCTGGATGATTTGTGGCGTGTTGACCCAACATTGTGGGATGAGTTTGTGGACACCTTGCGAGGAATAAATACATCCCGAGGAAACTTCATTCTTGTAACTACTCGTATGGAATTGGTGGCATCCACAGTAGCAACAGTACTAGGTCCTCATATGTTGGAAAAATTATCAGAAGATCATTGTTGGTCCATTTTCAAACAAAGAGCGTTTGTTGATGGTAAAATTCCAGAGGAAATAGTGAGAATGGAGAAAAGGATTGTTGAAATGTGCCAAGGTCTACCATTGGCTGCAAGCGTGTTGGGAGGCCTCTTACGCAGTAAGAAAAAACATGAATGGCAGGCAATTCTTGACGGAAACCCCCTTGTTGCAGGTGAAAATGATAACGGAGAAAAGAGCATAAAGAAAATCCTAAAACTCAGCTATGATTATCTACCATCTCCACAACTGAAAAAATGCTTTGCTTACTTTGCAATGTTTCCAAAAGATTTTGAGTTTGAAAAGGAACAACTTATCCAACTTTGGATGGCAGAAGGCTTTCTCCATCCATGTCAAGAGATCCCTGAGATGGAAGACGTTGGGCACTGGTTTTTTCAAATCTTGTTGCAACATTCGTTGCTACAAGATGTTGAGTTAGATGAGCAAAACAATATAACACATTGTAAGTTGCACGATCTTGTGAATGATTTGGCTGGAGATATCTTAAAATCTAAACTATTTGATCCAAAGGGCGACGATGGAGAAAAACTTTCTCAAGTTCGATACTTTGGATGTGAGTCACCAATGGATCAAATAGATAAGATATATGAACCACAACGTTTGTGCACACTGTTTTGGAGAAAAAATTATGTATCGGAAGATATGCTGTTGAGCTTTAAGTTCTTGAGAGTTTTAGATTTGTCCAGTTCAAGAATCAAGGAGTTGTCAGCCAAAATTGGGAAGCTGATATAGTACTTGAGATATCTTGATCTCTCGAACACTGAGATCACAACCTTGCCCAACTCCATTTGCGAGCTCTATAATTTGCAAACACTTAGAGTCGATGAATGCTACTCACTCGAGGAACTTCCATATGAGATGGGAAATATGATAAGTTTGAGACACATATATTACATTTCTGCTGACGAAAGATATCGGCAATGGGGAGAATGGTGTATTCGCAATGAACATTTTCAGATGCCACTTAATATGGGGCAATTGACTAGTCTTCGAACCCTCCAGTTTTTCAAGGTAGGTTTAGAGAAAGGTCGTCAAATAGAAGAATTAGGCCATTTGAAAAACCTAAGAGGTGAATTGATGATCAATGGTCTCCAATTGGTCTGTGATAAAGAAGAGGCTCGAACAGCATATTTACAGGAGAAACCAAACATCTGCAAGCTGGCATATTTATGGTCCCATGATGAATCAGAAGGCTGTGAGATCAATGATGAGTATGTGTTGGATGGTCTTCAACCGCATCCTAACTTGAAAACCTTAGTAGTAGTGGGCTATTTAGGGACTAAATTTCCTTCATGGTTCAGTGAAGAGTTGCTACCAAATTTGGTCAAGTTGAAATTAAGTGGTTGCAAAAGGTGCAAAGAAATTCCATCCCTTGGCCTGTTGTGTCGTAATTTAACTATTTCTAGAAAAATCACCTTTTGAAATATTCTAAGTATAAAACAATTTTAGAAAAAATACTTAGAAAAGAATCACCACTTAATTTTTTAAAGAAATTAAGAAAACTTATAATTTTCAAAGATTTAAACAGAAAAAATCATTTGAAAATACCAAAGAAGGTTCGGAGTTCAATTTACACTTCGAGAAGGGTTTAAGCATTCGAAGTGCCCGCTAACATGCGGTTGACCTGCGACTTGACTAAAATATATTTTTTGACTATTTTTAGGAAAATGGTTTAACATAAAAGAAAATATGATAATTTACAATATTTAGTTAACCCTGAAGAATAGTTAAATAACGAACATTTTATATTTTTCATTTTTTACTTGTTCAGAGAATGAGATCCAAATGAAATATTTGAATTAAATTACAAGTGATTAGAATATTAATAGAATTAGATTAATTAGAATTTATTTGATTCATTTTTGAAATAATTTAAACCAATTTAATAAATTAAAGCATGAATATCATTTTGAATTAATTGACTAAACCTTTTGAGAAAATGATTAAGTAAGTATTACTATTTTTAATTAATTGAATAGGTTTTGGCTAACATTTAAAAAAATTTTTTTTTGATGAAAAATACTTTAACTTAAAACAACTTTAACATGAGTAAAATATGATTAAGCAAAAAGCATTAAAGAATATCTCTTTTCAAGTACAAAAAGTTTAACTTAATTGAAGATATAAAATTTTGACCAATATGCTTAATTACTAAAATAAATGAACACAAAACATGAAATGTATTAAAAATTAAACCAACACAAAGAATATAACTCTTCTTTTGGGGAATTTAATTAAGCTAATTAACCAATCTAAAGTTAGAGTTAATGATAAAAAAAAAAACAAACAATAAATAAAATCAATTAAATAAATTAAAGGTAAAGGAGAAATGAATTTGGGCTCCCTTTTTGGGCTAATTTTGCTGAAAATTTTGGCCTTTAAACCAATCCCGGTTTTGGAATACAGCTGATGTATATCAGTGTATATCGGCATGTATATCAGCCCTTTTCATGTATTTCTTGCTTCCAAACACCTGTATTTCACCTTAGCCCTGTATTTTTGCGTTCGAACTGTATATCATTGTATATAAAATGTATAAAGTCTATTTTTTGACTTGTCAAGGCTTGCAATATCCTTTTCAGCCCTGTATTCGAACTATTGATCGCCATCCTTTGCTTCACACATCAGTCCATTGGGACTCGAATTTAAATAAGACTCGAGGAAATGCAATTAGGCCTCAATGGCCCATTTGGAACGAAAAAGAAAGAGGGGCAATGGAGTTCGAGAAATTCACTCGAGATCACATGAAACAAAAGCAAAAGAAAAGGATTAACGCATACTCGTGACAAAGAAAACATTAGGAATAAAACTTAATCAATAAAGAAGCAAAACACACTGACAGCAATGCAACTTATCAATTAATAAATACCATATGATATACTTATTGGAAACAAAACCATACTTCTAAATCAATAGCCAATTAACCAAAACCTTTTCCATGGCATATAGGGGTTACTGGAAGGTCATTTTAACAAAACAAAAACAAAACAACTTCAACATCTAATGATAAAAAAAAACTTACAAGAAGCAAAACCCACTAGCAAATGAATATTCTAATCCAACTTGGAAGCAATGCTTTCCTAAGACAATATATGTATCACTAATCCATATCAAAAGCAAAATTTCATGTTACTTACGTAACTCAAAAATACAAATAAGAGGATGTTCATAGTGTCAACTCACTAAACCAACATGCTAAGATTGTTATAGACAAATAGGCTATCAAATAGTTGGATTTTTACAAAGATCATACTTTGACGCCAAGTAAAAAAAAAAAAAACCATATAAAGGAGTCTTAAGATAGATAATAGAATTAATTATGAGATAGAGGTAGGTGTGATAAGAATTAGAATAGAGACATAAGGTTGATTTTAGATGCACACAGAATGCATCATAGACATTACTCCAACTCAGTTTATATTTAAAAGCATAACATGATTAAACAAAATTTTAAATCGATTCAAAGATAAGCTTAAACATTCATAGATTCGCATTGATTCAATCAGTTTAAGGCAAGAAATGAATAACATGACGCCGAACATCGATCATCCGTGCAGATTTATCATAAACAGACACAAACCAAGACTAACAAGGCAGTTTCGAAACTGATCATAACAATGCGATATAAAGCTAAAACAATAAGAACAACAACAGTCGGAAACCAGTCTTCCAACATCCATACATACGCATTCAAATCATACTCACATGAAAGACCAAAGTCTCGATCATACGGGACATCCTATTTCGACTAAACTATTAGGATAATACAGCCAACTAAACAAAACAAAACGAAAACTCAAATTAAGAAACAAGACGGTAAAAAGAGCGGGGTTATATACCTTTTCTCGGGCAGCGACTTGGGACACGAGATTCTAGGAAAGATTTCACCACCAACAAACTATGACTCCGAGAACTTTGATGAACAGAGAAGAATCAAACGAGAGTGGAGATCTGATTGCCAATCTCTATCACTTCAAAGTCTATTTCCTAAATATTTGTATATGACTATGTATAATTAATAGTTCACTGTAATTTTCTCTAATTCCAATTAATTCCTCTGTTTTTTTTTTCCTCTCTTAACCATGAAGAACAAAAGAGTATTTATAGAGAAATAACTAGGTCAAATTTGGGGGGAATCGGGTAGAAAATTCGAAAAAGGGCCGGGGTACAAATGGAATTCCCAACTGATTTCGAAATTCAAAATCCTTTACCAGGGAGCAGTTGGGTTTAGTATGAGATTTTATCCAAAATCCCAGAAAATCCGGACGAGGAGCAGGATGGGCGGTTGTTGCAGAGAAAGCTGTTGTTTGTTGACATTTTGGACTGTCGTTGCCTTGACGTTTTTGGGTTTACGTCTAGGGAAGAGGAAGACGCTGGCAGGGGAGGGTTATGGCTATCGCTGTATGTATTGATGTTGACGGTGTATTGTATTGTTTAGGAATTATTGTGGGTTGGGTCGGTTATGCTGCTGATTGTATTATTTTATTGGTTTATTGGCAATGCTGATGGGTCTTTATGGGCTGGGAATATTAGTGGGCTGGTTGGAATTAAGAAGGAAAAATTACATAAGTGAAGGCCTTTTATTTAATAATTACCATTTTTAAGTATACTTTTAATTTATTACCATTTTTGTCAACTTTTAGCAATAGTTACTTAAAACAATTTTAAAACAAAATTTTAAACTAAAGCAAGAAAAGTGTTGCCCATTCGCTCATATCCTCTCTTTCTTTTCTTTCTACTATTCTGTCCGAAAATTTTAGGGTTTTGTTGTTCTTTCTTCCCCATCTTTCAGCACAGAATTCTAATGGAAGAAGAAGGAGGAGCACGAAAATCACCTAGAAGAAGTCCGCGGATACTTAGTGATGTTGGTACTTCGAATCAGAAAGTTTATAGAAGGAGTCGAATGAGGGGTCAAGTTTCATCTCCTACTGATGAAGTTAATAACTGTCCCAATTTTAGTTTGGGAATCTCACAAGAATCGGGTGAGCAAAACAAGGGTGAGCAGAACAAGGAGGAGCAGAACAAGAAGCAGAACAAAGGTAAAAAACGAGTTAAAGAGGTGAACAATGTGAAGAAATCGAAAAAAAGATGTGTTGATTTAGCATCTACGTCGAAGAAAATCGTGGACAGTGATGACGATTTTGATGATTTACCTCCTCAAGTTCAGTCAAAAAAATTGAAAAATAAAGATGGGTCGGAGAAGAAGAAGCCAGTGAAGAATGCAAAAACTCGAAATCGATTGCCTCAAAATGTCATTCTACCAGAGAGTAGATATCCGGTATGTGATAGTATTTTTCCTAGTTAGTTGTTGTTTTAGGAATGATTGTATACTGATTACTGCCTTGATTTTGAGATCTAGTATGTGGAATTCACCTTTAATTCAACTTTAGTATGTAGTAATACAATTTGTTTTAAACACTCAAATATGAATGTGAGATATCAAGTTAGGATGCATAGTGTTGCAGTGCTAGCTATTAGTAGCTTTATATCTCAGGTTTAAGGGATTGTCATCTGAAGAAATGGCAGGAAGTGAATAGAGCAGGTTTTGCATTTGTTTGATTAAAAGGGTCACCTAAATAAAGGGGAGGGATAAATAGGATTCTCAGTGCTGACCCTAACTAGTTTGGGATTTAGTGTCCTAGTGTCTTGAATTCTCTTCCAATGAAGAGCAGTGCTATAGCAAGAAGCTAGCAGTCACTTTGAATTTGACATTTATGTTTTACTTAATTGCAAAATATCTCCTCTTTGTCCATTGTTTTGTCTAGAATTAGTGGGAGTTTGTCAAATAGCTGGTAACATTTGTTCGTGTGAAAAGATGTGTAAATGAGAGGACACATCATATATTTTGGAGTAACATTGTTTCATGTTCTATCTGATCTTTTCTCCCGCACTCGAATGTTTTGTTCCAATGGATAAAGTGGAAATGTAGGTTTAAATTGCTTTGGAAGTTGGTTTTTCGATATAAAATAGAGCTTTAAGTGTATGACAACTAGATCATTGTTTAGGCTGCTTGTGTTGAAGTTGATAAGTTCTGGGTTTGGATTTTGGAACCAGAAGTGGTCATCGGTGTAATTCATCTTTAATTCAACTGATTACTACCTTGCTTTGATACATAGTATGTGAAATTCATCTTTAATTCAACTTTAGTATGTAGTAACACATTTTTAATTCATGTTTAATACATATGCTGGATCGTAAATTCTGGAAGCATCCGGATGTTGTGTATATTTCGAGTAGGTGGTCATCTTACACTAATCATAGTGTCATCGACCAAATCAAACTATCTTTATCTGATAAACAACTTGAGTTGTTCAGGAATACATGTTTTGGTTACTTTCTTGACCTTCCAAAAGCGAGCACACAACTACAAGTTATTCATTGCCTTATAAATAGAGAGTTAAAACACACACCGGATGATGTGTTTGCTATTGAAATAAATAACAAAAAGTTGTTTTTTGGTCTTAGAGAATTTGGAATAGTTACCGGCTTAAATTGTGTTAGTGATGGCTCTCCTATCACTGTTCCTGATTCTAAATGTAGTTTGTTGAGTAGTTATTTTCCGGAAAAAATCACTGTTGCAAAGAGTCATCTACGTGCGTTGTTTCTAGCTAAAAAATTCCTAGATGATGACTCAGCTGTTTCATTGGCTGTTCTCTTCTTCATTAATGATTTTTTATTTTCATATGAGGACAACGAATACCAAATTACTAATAGAGATTTTTACCTTGTGGAAAGTGGACAATTCAATTCATATCCGTGGGGTTTAGATGTCTACAAAAAGTTGTCTGATTCTGTGAGACATGAGCTTAAGTCAACCCATAAATACTATAGATTGGGTGGCTTGCCTCTTGCTCTTCAAATTTGGATTTTTGAGTGTTGTTCAAAAGTTGATGAAGATATAGCCATTCGGGTTGCTAACTCAATTCCAAGAATCTTGAATTGGAAGACAATTGCCGAAAGTCCATGGCAAAAATATATTGAGAAATGTCTCTTCATGCCTACAAAAAATAAGGTATTTGTACAAAGTTAATACATTTTATGACATTGTTTAATTCTACTCAAGTTACTATATCTATTTTTATTTTGTTTATTTGGTTTTTCAGTTTGAGAACATAGTGGCTAGTGAAGATGAAGTATCTAAATGCAGGCTTCCAGAACCTCGTGATTACAATGCTGAAATTTTGAAATTGGAGCCTAAAGGATCAAGTCATGGTCTAGACATGTTGACCAATGAAGTTATTGAATTGAGAAAAGAACTTGTAAAGGTATATACAAACTTGACTTTAGGCTTTTTTTTTCCAGAACTTTTATATTTTTAATTTTTGTGTTATGGTTTAATATCTACTAGGTGAATGAAAATAACAAAGCACTTGAAGAGAAGATTGATTTAGGATTTAATGAAATCAAAGAATTTGTGGTGAATTCTAACAAACAATTATTGGAGGATATTTCTTTGTTGTTTGCTAAGAATGGTGGCAGCAGCTCTGTTATCAGAGAAGTCAGGGAACCATCTAAGAAGCAGGCTGGCGAGACGTTTTCGGGTGGATTAGATTTCAATGGAGGTTTCTTTATATTTTCAATACATTTCTGTTATAGTCATAATATACTTTTAATATGTTTTTCTTATAATATGTGTTAATTACATATACAACATTCTCTCCCTATGTTAATGCATCTGTAAATGAATCAAGAGGTCACGATGCTCATGTTATGAGATCAAATCAGAATGAAGAATCTCAAGTGCTTAAAGCTTCAGTTAGATTTGCTGACGTTGAAAATTTTGAAAGAGTATCAAGTAAAATAGGTAATGAAGGGTTTTATAAAAATATATTACATATTTCATATATGTTAATTCAACTATCTTATTTTAAATGTTTTTGTTATGTACAGAGGAAGATGTTGCAGGAATTGCTATTGAAAAAGTTTTGTCAGAGGTTGTTGCTGATATAAATGGTATTAATTTTCTTCCCTTCAAATAAACTTCTTTCATTTTATTTTAATAACGTTATTAAAATATTTACTTTGCTTACAGTCCAAGAGGTTGCTGATGTGAATACAGTTGGGGCGCAACCTTATGGTAATGTAGTCAACAAAGCCAACATAAATAAGTGTTGCATCTGTTGACTGTAAATTAATCAATATGTCTATTGTATGCAGATGCAACAGAGGATTGTCAAAAACCTTTGCATACTCTTGATGATTTTATTTTTCTTGATGAAGATCTTTCTCAGATCAATAAGACTGAAGAATCTTATCTAAAGAAAAGAGCCCCTGTTGATCAAAACAAAAAGAAAGTGACACCGAAGAAACGTGGCAGAAAGAAAAATCCAGGAAAGTTAATAACATCTCCCTACACACAACATTTCGAATCTGGAGGAACTTTATGTGTAACACGTCAGTTTTTTGAGACAAAACATCCTTTTTCATATGCAATTGGAGGAGATAATGAATCAGATTTGATCGATTCATTCATTAAGTGGTTTTATATGGGTACAAAGAAGAGGTAATTCATTTTGAAGTTTGCTGGTTAATTTGTTACTGTTGAATAACTTACATAATTCATAATAGATACAAGTTTAATTCAATCTATAGAACTCTCTCGTTACCTCTAATTCACAATAGATACAAGTTTCTTAATTCACTCTTCTTTAGTTTCCTTAGTTACCTCTTTTTTATTTGTTGCTGTCCCGTTTCTAAGTATTTATGTTGTAATTTTTTTATGTTTTGATAGGGGAAAGAAACCTTATACAGATGCTCTTAATGTTATCAGTCCAGCATTTGAATTAGGTATTTGTAATGTAGCAGAAAGACACTGGTTTTTCAAATTGGCACATTCTGGACAAGAATGGTGTGATGAGGTTAGTTGTATAAAGTTTAATTGGACGTCAATATTTGTTATTCATAACGCTTGCCATTCTAGGAGTCATACTACCTCTGCTGTTGAATTTCCTGAATGATTTGTCTAGTGAGCACCTTTGTGTTCTTTGGGTTGAAAAATTCTGTAATTTCTCTCCTGCCATATGAAGTAGATTATTGCTACTGCTTGTGTCATTTTATACACTTAAGTTTCTATTGCTTTACTTGTCGCATGCATTGTAGCCCACTCCAGCTATTCAGTGTATCCTGTGCTAGCTGTTCCTATTGATAGATAGCTAGTTCAATAATTTATGCCAAATCACATTAGACTGAATAGGTGCTGATGTGTTTCAGATTCTGTATTATATTTGTGACCAGAATGCTTGGATAGAGGTTAGAACACATTACACCAATTGTAGTCTCCTTGTGTAAGATAACGTCTTACTATCCACATGTTTATCTTTCCCAACATTTTATATATAAGTGGTTGACACTTACTAACTGACAACTTCTTGGAGACTAATTGAATCTTGTGAGAATTTTGTGAATCTTGTGTGTTGCAATATCACTTACTGAGTTTCTTGAGGTTAATTGAATGTTTGTTTCTTGAGACTATTTCTTTTTTACAGTTCAATTCTAATTTTTTGCAGCATATTGATGTCATTTTCTATTATCTAAGAAAGAAAGGAAAATATGAAGTCAACAGTAATGTTCGATTTACGACTACTGATTGTGTGTTCAAGACGAAAATTACTACTTCTTTCTTTCAACTTTGTGATGCTCATGAGAATAAGAAGAACTATAAAGTAAAAGATTCTGATAATATTGCCCGGTATATATGTGGACATCGTTTGTTGGCAAGCACTTCGTGGGATAAAGTGGATTATATTCTTTTTCCACTAAACATTAAAGAGGGTTGTCATTGGATTCTTGTCGTGTTTGATATTGTGCAAAGGTCTTTGGAGGTATATGATTCATTTCCGGCAAGGGGTGGGGTGAATTTTGAGGTTAAAAATATTGTTGAGATGCTTTCAATTGTTTTACCATATTACCTGAGTGTGGTCAAGTTCTATGATAAGCGTCCTGAATTGAAGGCAACACCGAAATACAGTGGGATAGATGAGTTCGAGAAAATTGAGTTTCACTTCATAACTAAAGGTGTTCCCAGACAACAAGATGACTCGCTGTAAGTATTATCAAATAGGTATTCTTTTTTGTATTAAGTAGATATTTTGATAATAATTTTATATTGAATTTTTTAGGGACTGTGGAGTTTTCGTTGCTGCATTTGCGGAGTTTGTAAGTAATGGCCAACATATTCTAAATCAACAAGTAAAGGCAGACATTCTCCAAAAGAGATTTGGAGCTATATTATGGGAATATGCAAGAAGGAAGCAAGCGAGTGACCTTCAAAGTGAAGACGAAAGACCGGAAAGATAAAGAAATATAGTTATATTAGTTAGTATGACTGTGAAAACTATATGGTGTAAAAACAGTTTGTAGTTAGTATGGCTATGAAAAACTATATTGGTCTATTCTTCACTTTCTGATTGCTTAGCTTTTATTGAACAAATATGTGCTGGCATGCAATGGTACTTGCTTGCACGAAAGATGTTTCTTTTTTTCGTATTTGGGTATTTGCGGATCTCGTAATTAGGTGTAGATTGTACCAATTCGTATTTGGGTGTTTCAACAGAGATTCAACAGCAATAAGGAAACTAAGCATTGAGGTAAACAATAGTTAAGGTGTATTACAATGTATTAAAGTTGAATTAAGAACAAAATTGAAACAAATAACTAAGGAAACGACGAGAGAGTGTTTTATAGATTGAATTAAACTTGAATCTATTATGAATTAACCAAGAAAGTGAATTAAGAAAGAATTTAAACAAGTCGTCAAATCATAACAAATCAACCAACAAACTGAAAAAATGAATTAAACTTGTATTAAGAGTGTATTACAATGTATTAAACTTGAATTAGAAGAGTGAATGAAGAAAAAAATTGAAACAAATAACTAAGGAAACGACGAGAGAGTGTTCTATAGATTGAATTAAACTTGAATCTATTATGAATTAACCAAGAAAATCATGGTAAAACAAATTTTATTTCTTATTCTTATTCTTGATCATAAGGCCTAACATTTTTGCAAGTCTTCCTGTTGTGATCTTGTTGTCCACAGTTGCTGCATGTAATTTTCGCCTTCTTGAATCCATCTTCTCTGAGTTGTGTATGTCTTTTATTTTTTGGTCTTCCCGGAGGTCTCTTTCCATGAGGTGGAAGTACAACCTCTTCAAGAACATGTGTTGGTGTGTTCCATGTGCTTTCATCTGGCAGGGGATCCATTTGAAACTGATATGTCAGCAATAAATTTTTTCTTGTATAGTAATCAGAGCAATATTTCTCATAACCAGTGTGCTTTATTGTTAAAACAGCCAAAGCATGTGGACATGGCAACTCATCCAATTGAAATCTCCCACATGTGCATGTACATTGGTGAAGACAAACTGTGAATTGTGTAATACCATCAAGTACCGTATACACATATTTATTTGTCTCTATAACCTATGAAAAGAAAAAAATATAATCAAGAGAGATGTTAGATATGAATCAGAAGAAAAAATATAAGCAAAAATAATTTACAGATCAAGCATACCCTTAATTTCTCTGATGCAGTTTTATTGCGCCGCAATATATTTTCATACTTTTTCCCAAGGTGAAAACCTGAAAATGTCGCCTTTGATCTGTTATTGTTATTCCATTTCTGGACAAGCTGTCTCATGAATTCCAAGAGGTGTAAGACTGTAAGAACTTTGGCATGTCTTGTTCTTGAATTGACTGATTCTGCTATATTTGACGTCATCATCCAAGTTCTGTTTACTTCAGCATGCACACGCGACCATTTGTTGTATCCAATGTTTAGCAAGTAATCTTTGATCCTCTTATCTATTTTCTCAACTATTGTCATACATTGATTAAATTCTGTCATGGTGTATGTTTTTGCCATAGAGTAGAACAACTCAGTTACCCTTTGCTGACTTTTTCTGAAGTTTTTCATTATGTTTTGCAGTAAGTGCCACATACACGCAAAATGAGGTACTTCATCATAGACTCTCGAAGCTGCCTTAATAATGCTTGCATGCCTATCGGAAACGATACACATCTCTAATCTTTGACCGAATGCGTCTCTGAATTGCTCAAAAAACCACCTCCAAGATGCATCATTCTCTGAATCAACAATGGCATAAGCAAGTGGCAGTATACTCCCTGCACCATGTACAATTTGTTTAATACAATTTTAATACATTTTTACTGCAATTATAATTCATTTTTAATTCATAGTTCAGAAATTCAATATAGAAAATACTAGTATCATATTCGAAAGTCTCACCTGCTGCATCTAAGGTATTAGCGGTTAGTAGTGTCCCTTTGTATGCTCCTTTTAAGAAAGTTCCATCAACAACTACAATTGGTCTACAATATTCCCATCCTTTTATCGAGGTGAACAAAGCTACAAACGCATATAGAAAACGGTCATCCTCTGATTTGTGCAATCTTATATGGGAACCAGGGTAAGTTGCCTCTAGTATGTGAAAGTAGCTTGGCAACTTTGCATATGATTGAATTGGATCACCCCGGACTAATTCAAGAGCTGCTTCTTTAGCTCTCCATGCTTGCATATATGTGAGTCGCACACCATATTCAGCTAACATGTCACGTTGTATATCTTTTGGTGTGTAAATAACATCTGGTTCAGCACATTTACTGACAATAATACTCCCAACAACACTCTTAGTTGCTTGCCTTTCCGATAATGAATTATGTAGCAACAAACATGTGTGTTCACTTTCAAATTCTCTAATCTTGAACATTTGAGATTTGTTCAAGCTTGAAGCTCGTAAACTCCAACTACAGTTTTCACCTAAGCACTGTATCGAATAGCTGTTGAAAAAAAATTAATATACAATCAATAATTTAAAGTGACTTGAATTTAGGTCTTACCTGATTGAGCTTGATCTTGTTGTCTTGAATTGAAAATGCTTAAGAATGGAATGTCTTTTTAGTGCACTGGTGAGGACATATTTATTCTTATACACTTGATCTTTCTCAAATAAAGAGTGATTGGGATTAACAATGATGCCTGGTGCTAATTCTTCTAGCTCATCAACTTCCTCACATGATCCAAAGCCAATTAACCCTATTGCCTCACCAATACCATTAAATGTATTAGAGAAGTATGAATTGTGTATAACCCTCATATCTTCTGAAGTGTCTGAACATAATAGTGGAATGAGTGTAGAATTAGTCTCCAAGTTGACTGGTTCAGTTGTTGTGACACACAAAGGGTATTTTGCCATATCTCGATGTTCCTTTTTGGTTTCAACATATACTTTTACCCCCATATCATTATGAATTTGAATTGGAGGAGACCTTTCATCAATTTTATATCTGATTTCAACTTTACTTGTTGATGTGTCTATTGACAATTGAGTAGCAATTATAGAAACGAGGGTGGCAAAGTTTGATTCCGTATTTATCAACACACCATCTGCCACGTAATTAGTATATTTGTTGCTAGGATCCCATCGTCCATTGAAGTAAAGCAGCACAGCCAGATTAGTCATATTTTTTTCTGGCACATTATTAAAAAGTGTGCAGATTAGTCTATTTTTCATTGCTTATGTAATGAATTCTCAGGTTAGCCTTTACAACTGTATCTAATTCAATTATTGTTCAGTTCAACAAATGTACAATGTCAATGTTTCTGGGAGATATTAATACTATTATATAAAAGTCTACGAGGGAGTATATACATCCTTCCAACACACAAAACTCAAGCTGGTGTGATAAGCAAAAAGAAAATGGAAGCCACAAAGATGAGCAGCAAGAAAACAAAAGATAAGTTAACAGTTAAAGTGCCAGAAGCCAAACTCATACCACATAGAACAGATGACTAGAGATGCCAGACTCAACAACTCCCCTGCCAGTGCCTGTTGATATCCAATTGTAGTGCAAGCACAAACACCCAAAATGGCAAAGGAATAGTGTGCACAAGAGAAGGACAGGGAGTGTTCTTGTATTAAAAGTGTATTACATTGTATTAAAGTTGAATTAGAAGAGTGATTTAAGAAAGAATTGAAACAAATAACTAAGGAAACGACGAGAGAGTGTTCTATAGATTGAATTAAACTTGAAATCTATTATGAATTAACCAAGAAAAGCAATCAGAAGAGTGAATGAAGAAAGAATTTAAACAAGTCGTCAAATCATAACAAATCAACCAACAAACTGCAAAAATGAATTAAACTTGTATTAAAAGTGTATTACAATGTATTAAAGTTGAATTAGAAGAGTGAATTAAGAAAAAAATTGAAACAAATAACTAAGGAACGACGAGAGAGTGTTCTATAGATTGAATTAAACTTGAATCTATTATGAATTAACCAAGAAAATCAATCAGAAGAGTGAATTAAGAAAAAATTTAAAAAAGTCATCAAATCATAACAAATCAACCAACAAACTGCAAAAATGAATTAAACTTGTATTAAAAGTGTATTACAATGTATTAAATTTGAATTTAAACCTTCTAACCTTTCAAACTTCAAAAAATTTCAAACTCAACTCTCTGCCCGAACTTGATTCATCTCGAAATTGATCACTGAATACACATCGTTGAAGGTTAGTATAGCCGAGAAAGAGAATTAATCTTGAATTAAGCAAGTAACTAATGACATGCAATCGAATTTAAACCTTCTAACCTTTTCAAACTTCAAAAAAATTTCAAACTCAACTCTCTGCCCGAACTTGATTCATCTCGAAATTGATCACTGAATACTCATCGGTGAAGGTTAGTATAGCCGAGATACAAAATTAAGGATGAATTAAACAAGTAACTAAGACATGCAATCAAATTTAAAGCTTCTAACCTTTCAAACTTCAAAAAACTTCAAATTCAACTCTCTGCTCGACTTGATTCGTCTCAAAACTGCACTGAATTCACATCTCTGAAGGTAGTATAGCCGTATTTGTGAAGAAAATTGTGAGTAAGAAGTGGCGAGAGAAATCACACCAACGAGAGAAAATGGGAGCGAAAGATGGAAAGGACGAAGTGAATTTGATTTAATTCAGCCAAATTGTCATATATGGTTAAAAAAATAATGTTGACAAATATAGAAATATTTTTAAAAAGTATACAGGTAAGTGATTTACCCAATTAAGAATGGGAAATGGCTGCTAGAAATTTTTAAGAAACGGCCAAAAAGTGGTCATATAAATGAGTTAAGGTAGGGCTAGAATTGTAATACCAAAATGGCCACAAGAATTACAATTATGGCCAATGGAATTAAGAAGCTAGTCAAATTTAGTTAATTTAGAGAATTTGACTAAAATTTATTATAAGACGAATTAATATTGATTAATCAACAAGCTTCTTAATTCCTACGAAATAAAATAATTAACTTAATTATAAATTAACTACTCAAAATTATAACCATAATTTAACCTAAACTAATAAAATATTTAACTAAAAATTGTAAAATCTTTTGTGATGACTTTTCAAATATTTATAAAATAACGTGATTGCAAATTACACATACTTATTATTAAAAAGTGATAAAATTACTTTAAAAAAATAACTTGAAAGTATTTTGAATTTCATAAAACTTATTAACTCAAAACTATAACCATCCCTAATATTTAAAATATAATTATTATTTTTCGACGATTTTCGAATAATCATAAAATATACTAATCATATACATAATTATGTAAAACATATACACCATCTAAAATTTATGAAAAGTGACAAACTATTTAAAAGTCTTGCAAACTATATATTATTATTACTTTTATAAAACTAATTATTTTAAAACTATGGCCATAACTAAAATAACGTAACTTAAATAAAATGTGCTTTTCAAATCAACAAAATTAAATAAAACAAAATAATATAAAATAAGAATAATTAAACTAATAAAATAAATAACTTATACTTTAAACCAAATTAATTTAATTGAATATAAAACAAACTCTTTTTGAGACGATTTTTGAATATTCATAAAATATAATAATTATATACATAATCATGTAAAACATATATATTATCTAAAACTTATAAAATAAGTGACAAAACTATTTAAAATAACTTGCAAACTATTTTTTAATTTGATTTAATTGTAAAACTAATTATTTTAAAACGTTTAAAATTGAAGAAACTCGATGATTAATCTATATTGTGGATGTCCAAAATTGGGTGTCAACATGGCCAACTGAAAATTCCTTCGGCATCTTGAGCTGGTAGGATTCCATGAGTTGGAATGCATTGGACCTGCTTTATATGGTGTTGAGATTAGCAATATTGGATCAAGCAGCGTTATCCAAGTGTTCCCGTCATTGAAAAAACTAGTATTGGAGGATATGCGTAGCCTTATTGAGTGGAAGGGAGATGAAGTTGGAGTAAGAATGTCTCCCGGTCTTGAGAAGTTGCGGATTACAGACTGTCCATTGTTAAAAAGTATTCCGAATCAATTTGAAATCCTCCGTCAATTAAAAATTACAGGAGTTGACAGTGAAATGCCATTGTTGAACTTGTGCAGCAACTTGACATCTCTCGTAAAGCTTAGAGTCTATGATATGAAAGAGCTCACTTGTCTTCCAGATGAGATGCTACGTAAAACCA